>NC_092423.1:51441587-51593890 GCF_036169615.1 Heliangelus exortis | reverse complement strand
GTGGGATGAAGTTCAGGATGCATGTGGGAAGCACCATGATTTTGGCTTGAATTCCTTTTGGGGTAGCAATTCTCAAAACTATGTTTGCTTGTTTTGGTTTTTTTTACAGTTCATGGAATGTGAAAAGGTTACACGGGAAGTGGTTTGAGGTTGTCTTCATAAGGGCAAAGGCACAGAAAAATATAAAAATCATCATAATGATATGTGTAGAAAACAAAGTCATCCTTAACTACTCTCTCAGTAATCTGCCAAAAACACTAAGACAAGAACATGCTTATTCATGTCCTCTGAATTCAGTGGAGGAACTGAGCATTTCAGCATCAATGGCCTCTGCTTGCATGGGCTTTATATTTGCAAACTGACAATGTTACACATGCCCAACCAGTTCCAATGCTATGTGAACCACTGCAACTCAAAAAAGTAAAGCCACTCTAGTAAAAGGTAACACATTTGGACCACTGAGGAGTCATTAGTAAAACAATCCTCCTCCCTTCTTTACCCACACATAACCCTCTTGAATCCAATGGGACAGCTCCCATGAGAAGAGAATGCTTTGGAAAGAAAGTATTCATCACTGCTCAAGAGTCATACTAGATCATAACAGCAAGAGTTTGATCAGCTTGAGTATATAAATCAAGTATACACATTCTTCATAAACAGGATTCCTAACAGCATGTTTAAATTATAACTTGCACTTTTGCAGCATCCTCATGAAGTTAATTTTAAGAATGAATGAAAGACTAAGACCACAGAATTTCTTACACACACCCCTACACTGGGTTATCTAGTTTTAATGCCTAGGACTGGTACAGTTGCAAACTACGACTGCTTAAAAGACAACTACTGTTCACTGCATGATACTTGGTGTAATAAATACTGAAGTATGAAATCCATTAGTTCCACATACACCACACACTGCATTTGCAAAGGCTTAGTTCAGAGGGGTGGAAATTCCGCTCCACAGATAAATACAGCTTTTAAAGTTTTTATTATTATTATTTTATTCCAACAACATATCTATTTTTTTTGGAACATCTCTATCTGCTGGCATCCTGAAACTCAATGAAATACCTCAAGGCAAGTATTTGTTTGCTATTTCCTGTTGGAACAGTGCAAGAATGTTCTCTGTGTTATTTGAAGCAAGCAGCAAAGATGGCAACAACACATGGGTGACTTCACTTCCTTGGGGGAAGAGACATTCCAACATATATTTAATATATATTTATATGCTTTATAATTAAAAAGGTATCCCAAAGAGAACAACAGGCACTGACAAGCACTTGTTATCGAAAAGTGCCCGTGAAACAGGAGAAGTATGCACCAAAGTGCAGTGGAGCAGAATCAGAAGCGAGGTGCTACCAATCATCTCCCACAGAGATGACTGAAGAGCCAGCTCCAAACTAGGACACTCAGTCCCGTGCCTTTTGCCTGGTTTAGCTTCCTACAGGCTCTAGTGACTGCAGAGCATGTGCAAACCAAACCAACCAGTACGAGAAACTATAGCAAATTCTGTTTCTCTGGGGTCTATTCCAAGCAGTTCGGAAACCAATTGTGCTACCACCTGCCATAGAAAATGTTGTCCTGGGTTCCTGCCACTCCTGGAAACTGAATAAACGCTAATTTGGATGAGGATAGCTTCCTTTTGCAATGCTTCATTTGCTCTGTGATCCCAAGCTGAGAGAGAATCAGGCCAGTAATATTGAGTGCAAAAGCATTGCAAAGTATTGTGTACTTGAAAGAAAATAAAATATTCTTTGTGTATTTATGAATGGTCTAGCTTGCCTTTGAATGAAAATTCAAATACGGAGAATAAAAGCAGCTAAGTTATACTCTCACTCACACGCCATAAAATTGTGATTGCCTTTTCACCTTCAGGAAATAAACTACTACTCCTCTAAAGTCAATTAGCATGAACCTCAGCTTATTAAAAAATCCAAAACCTCCCCTTCCCATAAAACCATTCAAAACAAACCCATCTAGACAAAGGCTCAGTTTCCCTACTGCTTTGTGCTAGGGTGGAAAAAACCAGTTGCCTGCTACATTAGTGTGAAATAACAACTTCAGAGTCAGACACACGCTGAAATGTTTCAGTTGAAATCAAACTCTGAGAAATTTTTTAAATGTTTTCAACACATCAGCATGAAGCATCGACCTAGTTGGAATCACTTAGATCTAAAGCAAATGCACTGATTGTTTTCACAGCATGATTTTCTTCTTCAAGCTGCAACAGGCAGACTGGCAACTGCTGTTCGGAAAGGTTTTCAGCCCCCTGCCTTGGTCTGCTGTAGCCTATGACACGATCAATACTAGGGTTAGAAGGTAGAGGAAGCTAAGGAAAGATTATGAAGATGAGCTGAGTGACAGAATTGCCTCACAGGATTTGTTCTCTCTCTCACCTTGAGTCTTTTCTGCTGCAAACAAAGATGGAGAACTATTCCAATTCTTTCTCTGAAAGGAGGCAGAGATGGTGGTGAGAACTCATGGTGTGAGAACAGACAGCACTCAGTGCACTTATGAGCATTCTGCTCAACAAATACAACAAGAAAGAAGATCCTGCTAGCAGATGTCTTTTACTTTCTCAGAGTGGGATGGAGATACTGCCAAAGAAAGCTTTTCTCTCATTAATCAGTATAATTAGCATGCATGGTGAGAAAAAGTTCACAGTGAAATAAAACTCTAGCATTACCCTTTAATCATTTTACCTCACCCCAGTCTACTCTCTGCAGACATCTCTGCTCCAGTCCATCCAATACAGACCACCATGTTTCAAACAACCTCCCCCTCCCTTTGCACCAGTGCATAATGGGAGAATGCCTTAGACACCAGTCCTGCCTAATATGCCACTGCACAGGACACTGTTTTTTACCATGTTATAACAATCTTAATGGCTCCCAGTTGTTCAGGTACCACATTATTAAAGAATTTTTACAGTTTCCCTAAAAACCTTAATACAGCACAAATGCTTTTTAGAGTCTTCATGATGGAAAATTTAACTATAAACCCCTTATTTGAGATACCATGCTGCTCTTTGTCACCAGAAGTATATGGAGATAGGCATCTTAGCTACAACTTACTGCACTAGAATGAGAAGGGATGGAAAGAAACAGTTCAAGAGCCATCCAAGAGAGAGAAGGCCCAGTTTGTGCCACTTTTCAGTTATGCACTGAAGAATCCCAGGAGAAGAGCATATTTGGACATTAATAGCATGCAGCAGCCAGAATATTACTGGGATTCAGCCAATCCACATTTATATTTTAATAATAAAAGACAGGAATGAAACAGAGAAAAGAAAAACCCAGCTTTTTTCCCCCCATTTAGTGATATTAATTTTATATAGTTATTTAAGTGCTCAACAGCACAAGCAAACTTTTTATTGAACGTTATGTAGATTCAAGTTCAGTAGATCATTCCAATCAGGATAGGGTTCCCTAGACCCATGCCACAAATTTTCATATGCACCACTCCATAGCAATAATGCAATTAACACCAGCGCAGACTTTTTGTTTGTAAATTACTCCAGTACATTATTTGTTGGCTACAAGCATGGCTTTGTGCAATTCTTCACACCCAGATAGAAATCTGTCCCAGTTCAGATGAAAAGAAAAATACAAGCTAGCAGTCAATAATGGATGAGCCCTCCAATATGCATCATCATGCTTTAGTCCAGCTCCATCATATCATGTATGATGTTATCAGTAGCTACAAAAGTTGGACATTTTGCTCTCTAAGAGAGCAGCACAGTGGAAGCAAACAACAGAGCTTGAGAAGGCCTTCTATCTTTTATTAAAAGCTTCTTAAAAAGAGAGTAGGAGAGATGATGGGTGGAGCAAGAAGGGACTGCAATGAGAAGGCCACCGGTTTGGGGAGGTGCAGCCCCAGGGTGAGCACACAAACACGCTGCCAGCATGAGAGCTGTCTGGGCCTTCACCAACCTTACGAAGCTGGGGGCTTTTATTCTGTGGAAGAGGCTCCCTACAGATGTGTCTGTCACTTGACAATGTCACTCATGATCAGGCAATATGTTTGGTAATTTTGTCTTCCTGATATCTGAGGTTTCAATTAATTCTATCTAAGAGAAAGAGAGAGGTTTCATACATCAGAGCATTTTCTCTTTTGCATCGCAGTGAGTTGCTTGGACTTGAGGCAGAGGGGTCTCTCTCTCTCTCTTTTTTTTTTGTGATCATCTTTACAGCAACCATCTTTTAAGCCTATACTGTAACATGTAGATAAGCTTGAACTGAACCTCGTGGCTGCATAGATTTTTGCTGAAATTTGAAGATTTTTGGGAACCAACATATGACAACTAAACAAACATACAGAGCCAATACTCTAAAACTCACCGAGAACTTGCAATATGTCGTCTGATAGTTAAGCACGCTTGTATTTAGTTCACTGTTATCCTAACTACCAGACTTGAAACAGGATTTAACAGAATTTAACTTTGTCTCATGTAAAGGGTGACTACAAAGTCTATGTGGTCTCATGTACAGGCAGCTAATTAATGAGATGGCTCTTCTGCACAGACATTAATTTCAACCTCAAAAATTTTTCAGTTACAATTCAGCTGCTTCCTGCCAATTGCAAACTGGACCCTAACCTTTGCTTGCAGCCATGCAATTAGAAACAACATGGCAAAACAACAAAACTGTAACAGCCACAGTTTTTGTTGTTTGTTGAAAAGTCTCATTATATCCTGAGCAGATGTATATATCCTGAGCAGATGAACAGCAGAAACCTAGACTAAAAAGTAGCACCAGTGTGAACAGCGCTGGGGGGCATGAATGAAGGGAGGAGGAAGATTGCAAAGCACCTAGTTCCAGACAGGAGAGATACCACTCACCCCTGCAGGACCTGGGTCAGAACCATGCTTCCACATGGAGTCACTTACCTGTCAAAGTTGTGCCTATATATCTCATGATGACAGCACGACCACTGCTCAGAACCTGAGCTGTAGACACCTTAATTTTCCCGGGTGTTCTCATCTCCAACTGGTCTGACATATCACCAGAACCACATTGGATCCATGTGACACTGCTTCTACATGGATTTTCATGTGTGACAGTGGATAGCCAGAGAAGAACAAGGTGAGGCCACATTTAAGTGAAAGGGATGCCTGCAAGCATATCAGTACTTACAGTCCTTTACCCAGGTAAATTTTGTCTGGACAATGCATGGAAATATAAAGCACAATAGTTGAACTTAAACTTTAGACTGTGAAGAAACTTAGACTGTGAAGAAACTACTGCCTACCAAAAAAGTGCTTAAGGTTGTTAATTTTTACCTTAATTTTTTGGGGAGGTATGCATGGTACTTGTTATTAATAGAACATTACCCCATCAAAACATGCCTTATAAAAAGTCAACACCTTCAATTTCACACTATAACTTTGCTTAGAAGAACAGCAAAACATGCTACAGCAGCCATGGTTATTATTTTGTCAGCTATCAATAAGCAAGCATACCCCAGATAGCACTATGCATATATACTGAAGAAGTTGTTGCTGTGGAGAACTAAACCACCAGAACCTCAGAGAGACCAGCAATTCTTAATTCTTGAAAACCCAGTTCCAAGCTCCACAAAGGGACATCATATTTGGACATGAAGCACTTGGCAAATTCTGAAAATAATGTTCAAAAGGAGGTTCAAGTGATACAGCCAGAACAGAGGCCTTCACACCCAAAACAGAAGCATCCACTCATTAATAATCTCTGCATTGCCTAACACTAATCATTAATGACTATAAATTATTATTAAATAATACATGAGAGGTAGAAGCTCATTTGAAAACAAACTTCTTTTGCAAGATGCTTTTCCCTTCCCAATTACTCTTCAACTCATGTAAGAATTACGTGACAAGAAGTATTTGTTCTCTGAAAAATTCTAATTTCATGGTATTTTAAAAACTTCTTTAGAGGAAATAATATCTCCTCACAAAGCAGATGATTCTGGAAGAAATAAATCAAGCAAGACTATACTTCCTATGAGAAAAAGATATCTTTTGACTATTTATAATAAATAAACTGCACTATGAAACATCTCCTCCTCTTCTAATGAAGTAGAGTTGGAACAGTTCCAACTCTCAAATTTGGTACATTACACTCTTTTTATCAAGCCAAAATCACAGGCTTTGGAAATTAATTTGTGAGAATTAATCTGACAGCTAAAATTTCAAAAATACCTTTTTGAAACAATTCTTTGTTTATAACTGCTACATAATGAAAGGCACAGTTAGATATAACTTGAGTTACTCACATGAGTTCAATAGGACCCTCAGTACATCTCACCGTCCTAGCTTTCCTTTACATTACTTAGGGAGAAAAAAAGGTTTTATAGTGACTGCCTCAGACTTTGACATATAATTTTTAAGATGCTGGAGTCAAAGCAGATTAATGCCATATGAGAAATTAACCCTCAGAAGACATACAGACACGCATTTAAAAAAAAAAGTCTAACCATAATTATAGGCTGGAGGATGAAACTCACTGACTGACAATTACAAGATCCATAAAACATGCAAGTACATCTGGAAAATTGAAAATGCTTTAAAAGTTTCCCTAAATTATGCAGATGGAGGTGTGCCAGGCAATTCTTCCATTAAGTATAATATATAATTGTACAAAGTGTAACATCTCTCCAGTTTACCAGAAAGATGCTGAAGTTTTATGTTTGTCTCCAAATCTGAGAATTGAAAAATTAAATATACCATTTATGAGATAGTTTTAATGATTTACATTTAGGAAATACTTGCAATGATTTAAAATCCTTTCAGGTCACATTAACTAATTCCTACAAATTGGAAGAAGTGGCAAGTTACGGCAACAATCTTTTTAACAGACAAAAATTACAAACTTCACACTAGAAAGAAAAAAATACTAAAAGGTGTTTAAATCTGACCCCAAAAAGAAGTATTCTTCTCTTCAGAGGAACTGAATCAACACATTAAGGTGCAATTGCGTTATACTTAGGCAAGGATATGAAGTATTCTGAACTCCATGTGTTTGTCTGGAGGCTTATAGATAGCCAGCATTTTATATGAGTATGGGTCTTAATGTAAAATGGCTCTTCTGTAATTAATGCATTGCTTGTGCTTCTTCCTATATGTTACTTCTGTTCAAGCTTATCAGATTACATTTGGACAACTCAACATTGATCCCAAAGGTATATTCAAGTTGATAATGTCAACTACATACCTATAGCCCAAGGAGCAGAAAGAGAAGACTACTGCATGAAGCCTACTTGAGGCAGCTCCCACACCCACCTCATTTGCCTATGCAGAGGTTAAACTGCAAAGGACTGCAGCACACCCTGAACATGAGGAGCATCTCTGACTTCAGCAGGGCTTCACCCATTCAAAGACATTGTAACCAGAACAACATCATTGAAGCAGATCCAACCAGAACCCTACTAAAATAGTGAGTCATTCTTTACCTTGGAACATAGCCAAAGAACATTGAATCTTGCCACAGACTTCAATAGATTTTTGGATTAGGTCCTAATTAGTATTTACACTTGGTCTGACTGCTCCCACCACAAAGGTCTGTTAGCAATATCGATAGCAGCATGTTTAGCAACAAATACAAAATGAATTAATGCCTGTTGTGAAAGAGGGGCTATGAAGGGAGACCATACACCTGAGCTCCATCTACTGATGAAGTTACCCACCCAAAGTAGAGCTGCAACAGAGAAGACACCTGAGGGGGCACAATCTCCTAGGCTGAAAAGAGCACCTGGTGGTGGAAGAACCAGAACAGGTGTTTCAGAAGCCCAAAACTGTGTTTCTAAGCACATAGTTGTAGCCATGATCTATTCTATAATTGAGAAACATAGTGAAAAGACAACATACACAAGTACAGCTGCAGAGCTACTTTTTTCTCTCTCTCTCTTGGCCTACCAGAGAGCAATGGACACCTCCCACAGAGCACCATCAATATCCTGCCCAACCTCCACTGGAATTGCTGCACTGCTTTCAAACTCCACTCCTACCACATTCTCTACTTCCATGTACACACTGCCTTATAAAATCTCTAGACTCAACTACATATTTTTCCATTTTATCTTACAGGTAGCTGAAGGGCTCAGAAGCAGAAGAATGTTGCTTTTGTAAAACACTTTGGAATATATAAGTACACTAAAGAGAGATTTATCTTTAAGAGAGATGTAGATGCACTGACATCATATTATCTGAGAATAAAACCCTTTGATGTTGAAGTCCTCTACAAGTACAGAACAAAAAAGAAGTCATAGTGAATGCTAATTGTAGTAAACTTAACACACTTTCTGTAGAGAAAAAAGCTTGTTAGCAATACTGTAATGCAGTGCTTGGTACAGCACAGCAAAGGACAGATTTTTAAAAGAATTCATTTTATTCCTAACTGGGACTTTGTTAAGCCTAACAGGAATTTTTCAACTGGTACTATGAGAGTTGAGGTAGAGGATACATCTCTAAGCTTTGGCTGTCTCATCTTTCCTGCTTAAATGTCAAAACCTTCATTAGGCTGTTCATTAAAAGATCCAATATAAAAAAAGATGAAACCCATACTGTTGCTTGCAGTGGAAAAATAATTATTTCTTTATTGCACCTTTTAAAAACAGCTTTCAAAGCTCTTTAGTAAAGTTCTATTTTTTCCTCTTTGAAGAAAAGATTCCCACCTACCATAAAATTCAGTCTTGAAACTGGTTTCATGTTGTGGGTTTTTTTTCTTGTTTTGTTTTGTTTTTCCAGCCTTTCAACAATAATCCATGGGAAAGTCAAACACTACCAAAACAAAGAAAAATTAGCAGAACAATTTTTCCGAACTTGAACTACATGCTAGGGAACAGGCTATATATTTATCATGGATCTCTGATTTGTATTTCCTAACTCCAATTTAGGAAACAACTCAAATCTTTCAATAATGGTTGCCCAAATATTTCCTGACCAATAACTTGTTTGCAACAGTCTCCAGCTGCTCACTTCAGATTGCCTGCACTCTACATGCAATTAGCTTTGCAATGTAACAAAAATTCTACAATTTCTTCAGCATTGCCCATGCATCTAGTACAGAGAATCTCATCTGAAAATTAAAACTCAGTAATGCTGTGATCATGCTTGATCTGCTTTTACTGCCTTACAACTTTAAAGAAAATGGCAGGGATTTTTTGCTGGTTATTTTATGCATACCAGGAGACACCCTACAATCCAACATTAGTGTTACCCCAGTAATCGAATTGGGTTGGAAAGGGTCTTAAATGTCCTCTAGTCCAACCCGGTTGCAGAGAACAAGGAACTTTTGCAAGTAGATCAGGTTACACAGAACTCCAGCCAAGCTAACCTTGAATGTTTCCAGGGATGGGGCTTCTTCCACCACTGTGCAAGTTGCCCCAATGCTTCATCACCTTCCTTGTAATAAAAATTTTCTTCCTAATACCTAGTCTGAACTTACACTGTTTCAGTTTAAAACCATTACCCCCTCTCCTATCACTACAGGCCTTAATCCAATACATAAACAGATACATAAACATCATCTGTCCCCACAGCTACAGTGATACTTACACAAAACAGGAACCACCACCAAGAGCAGCAGGAGTCTGGAGCATCCTCAAGACATGGCATTAAACAGCCCATGTTTATGCCCCTGTGGATCCCCCCAGCTGTGCAGCCAGCTGCTTCAGTGCCCTCTTAGATGAGCCCAGCATCACCTCACCAGCCTGACACCAGTCACCCAGCAATATCAGGAGAATACCAACTGGAGACACCACATTCTGCCCCTCCTAAGGGCACTCACACATAGAGGCATACATGCACCTCCTCTGCTCTCTCAGCCCACCTTCCTCCACCTCAGAGACTTTCTCCCTAAGACTAAAGTTTAGCCTTATATCAGGGTTCAACATGAGCAAGTATCTTGGGTTTGAAAGGCCCAGAAAGTACAGGCAACACACCAAACCCTTCCTTAGCCCACATAGCTTTTTCTTTATAGAGCAGGACCAGAATCTCCAGGCCAGCCAGCTGTCCAGAGGTTCTTCCCCAGGAAATACCAGACCTTAAGTGCCCTGAGCAGCTGCACCTGGGACCTCCCCAACCCTGACCACGGCACCATTTACCCCAGCAATACCCCCGCTGGGCTCCAGCCCCCCTCAAGGCACTGCCATGAGCCCCATGTCCTGGCAGGACCACTCACCTGACCCCTGCCTTGCATGGTTACCTGGACTCACCCCTTCCTCCCTTCCTCCCTTCCTCCCTTCCTCCCTTCCTCCCTTCCTCCCTTCCTCCCTTCCTCCCTTCCTCCCTCCCTGCCATCCTGGAACTGCCTCTCTCAGCTGCTGTGGGGATGGGGCCCTGGCTGGCAGTGCCCAGCCCTGCTCCCCAGACCTTACAGAGTCTCCCTGTGGAAAGGGGCTGCTTGGTTTCCACTGCAGCTGATGTCCTTGTGTAATTAAGATCCAGCCAGTATCCTTTATACCTATTTTATCTTCTATGTACATTGAAAAGGTTGATAGATGTTACTGAGCTTACTAGTGACAAAGAAGCAGTAGGATAAATGCTTTTGTTAAATCTCTGGGCCTGAACAGACTGGCAAAACTGGGAGTTCTGAAAACAGATCTTCACTAGAAAATTCGCTGTATATTCTCCACTTTATTGCATGAACCTATTGGAATTACACATCTTACATGTGCCACTCTTCAGCTGAAGAGCAAAATTTGGAGTCTCTCTGCCTGGCATTTGCTGTTTCAGGTGCCAGCAGTGGCTGTCCCTGAGTAGAGGGCATGGATGTGGAACTAGAGAATAAAACAATGATTCGGTGATACCAATACATGCCCAGATGCCAATGTGAGCCTGCATATGAAGCCTGGTTTTATAAGATAATTTGTGAAGGAAAAAAAAAAAAAAAAGAAGTTAATACTGTGTTATTTTAGTAAAATTTGATTAAATAATAGGTCTTTTCTTTTTTAGCCTGAAGGGGAGACATTTACCAGATGAAAGCCACGAAGGGGGCCTAAAATATGAACTTTATCCTCCAAGCCTTACTGATGGGCACCACACCTGTAGATGCACTGGGTGTTCAAGGTGGCATTTACTGAGCAGAAGCTGATCCAAAACAGAAGGATACTGACCAAAAAGTAAAGCATCTTTTAGAAAAGAAATTCCAATGAATCATTAAATCACATTGGAGGGGAAGCAGAAGCAGGGATCTGCACCACTGCTGGCAACACTTGTTCTAACATAACAGCTCTGGGTGCAGGTTACTTCTGAGGACAGCCCTGAAACATTGTTGGCCCCAGTTTGCTTCCAGGCAATTCCTATGACAATCTAGCTTCAGTTAAGGCATAAGAATGGAATTCATCAGATTAACATTAGTGGTGGTAACAGCTAGAAGTATTGCAAAGTATCGATGAAGAACAGGGATGTCATGGGACTGAGCCCTGGTTTTACACCTTCCTCAGTTGTTACTGTAGCACTACCACAAGCATGCTTTGATGACACTTGCTAAAATGGGTCCCCACACTTGATCTGAGCAGATGCTGAATGGATGGATAATGGTGAAGCGAAAGGATATAATATGAATGTAGTTTTATTATCCCCAGTCTTCCTGTACACAACTATTTCACACAGCTTAATCCTGGCTACTAGTCCTAATCATTCAGCCTTTGTGAGTACTTATTACCACTAGATCAATATATAAAACTGTAACAAACTTATTAAAAATTATTTAAATTCTTAGCTTTACCAAAACACCTTTTTCTCTATCTACCATGCCTTCCTTCCACCCTGCATCTCCCTTTCTTCTAATCCTGCCATGTTGGCAATTATCCCTTTTGCTTTGCATATCACTCTGCCCCTCATAAGTGGTTTGTACTAGCTACCTATTCCCAGTTCTTCAGTATGATGGCATGATCTTACTAAATCACACATTAGATTATAGTCACAATTGTAAATAATGCTGAAGAAAAACTAAAGTTTCAGAAAATTATCCCCTCCCATTAGAGACAAAATTGTTGTAGTATAGGAATTAAAGTGGCTTCAAGCTGCTGAAAGTAGCAATTATACCTCTTCAAATGATAATCCAATATTGTTTCTCTGTAGCAACCCAAACCTTTTACTTTGCGGTGAAGGAACCATATTAGACACTTGAAACGAAAAAGCACTTGGCTTTGCAATGCCTTGCAATGCTTCAGTTTTTAACACTGTAAATAACTAATTAAGGCCGTGGAGAGTTAAGAGCCAAGTATCACCTGTTATAGGGGTTTCATGTTTCTAGTTTGTAGAAAGATTCGTGTCTATATATACAAAAATATAGATGTCAATCACTGTTCTAGCAAAATCGCTGGATAAGCTGATGAGGTTTTTCTGTTGGAAACAGTAATGGCATCATCTCTGACCAGTTTTTCCTTTGCAAATGAAAATTCAACATCCAGATAAAAAAATAGATGAAAAAAGTATGTACGTTTCAGTTTGGTGTTTTGTAAACAGAGGAGTTTGAGTGCTGCATTCAGTCTCACTTTTTATTTAAAAGCTCTATGTTAAAAAATCTTTAAAATTTTTATAAATCTAAAGCTCCCTAAACATTTGAAATCAAGTAAGACTTTTCTGGAATTTAGCCCAGAACAAAGGTATACATGCATGTGTGTGTATATGTACCAATACATATATAAACTTTCTGTAATTCCTAGGAAATAAAAACCAATAAAATATTATCTTATCACATATTATTATGGAAATTTAAGTGGAGTTGTGAAAATACAGAGGTCACATTAAAGAAAACTAATCTGTGTGGCATATGTGATTGTTTACATAATTAAAGGGTCTATTATTATACATATGTACAAGGAAAACAAATTTTGACTGTACAAATACTTCATTTTAATTATGTAGCTTAACAGTACAAACAATGTTTTTCATATTTTGCCTGTGTAGATTCATATTTTTTAAAGGAAAACTGAGATTTGCCAGCAGGATTTGCCAGCAGAAATTTTTGAACCTGCCCCACAGGCTTTCTCTTTTGCTCTTTCTCTTTCTCTTCCTCTTTCTCTTTTCTCTTTCTCTTTCTCCTTCCCTTTTTCTTTCTCTTTCTCTTTCCTTTTCCCTTTCCCTTTCTCTCTTTCTCTCTTTCTCTTTCTCTTTCTCTTTCTCTTTCTCTTTCTCTTTCTTTTCTCTTTCTCTTTCTCTCTCTTTCTCTTTCCTTTTCTTTTCCCTTTTCCTTTCCTTTTCCCTTTCCTTTTCTCTTCCTCTTTCTGTCTTTATGCCCAGCTAGGTCCAGTTCCCTCTCCAGTGCCCCTCTTACCTCAGTTTGCCCACAGACTGGGCAAGTCCTCTTCCCTACTCTCCCTCAGATTTTCCCTCAAGCTCAAGTTCACCACTCTCTAGTCCTGGTCGACTACTTGATATTTCAATCTATACCTCTGTCTTCCCTGACTCTGGTCCTATCTTCATGCCGTGTCCTCCTCCTTCTCACCCAGGAGGTGGTCACTGAGTGCACAGAAGAGGGAGGGCCCCTGGTGCCACCCCTGCCATTTCCCAAGATGGACCAAGTTAGAAGCTAGGTCTCCAAGGGCTGCCAGAAATAATCTGATAACCCTAAAAGAGGAAAGAAGATACTGTCTTTTAACCTTGAGCAAGAGAGATTCTTTCTGGCAAAAGGAAAACTTCTACCAGTGCACACTAAGGCAGGTATAGTTAAACTCAATGAATAGCACCAGGATACTGGACAACTGGTGCTGCTGGAATTTTTCAGGAATCACTTAGACAAATACCTTTCAGTAGTCTATTTTCAGATGATTTTCTGAGTTTCCTTTCACATTTTTAATTTCTGTGAAACTTTAGGGGATGTAGCTGTTTAGAGCTGTTAAGTCAACACATGCCAACTACATTTCTCAAAGGCTTGTACCATAAATTTGTGGCTTACCACAGGACACCAGAAGAGACAGATATCTCTGACACAGTGCTCCCTCTCTTCACCAAATTCCAAGTTTAGATTTTACATATGGGGTGACTTTAAAATGGGCTAAACTATCCCATATTTCCTTATCCTTCATAGGAACTACTGAAATTTTGTAGCTGAAATTGTCTTCAAAAGTATTCAGGAAGAGGTACTCAGCCAGGTGAAAATGCTAACAGCAGCAGCAAAGGTCTTTAGATAGGAAATACTGGGCTGCTTCAGTTATTAGAAGGTTCTAAAAGCCCTGCCAATATTTTTCCCTTGGGCTCTCACAAAATGGGGAAGGAAAGAGAGAAATATCTCACAGCCTTCACAGAATCCCCTAAGCCTCCTATGTGCCTGTTTAAAAGGGATTATGGAAAAAAAAAAAAAAAAGAGTAGTAAGCGTCTCAAAATTTCAAGGAAAACTCTTGGGTCAACCCCTAAATTGCTCTTTAAATATCTTTTCTCATGTCTGACTAAAAGTTAATATGTTTTCCATTAGCATAATTCTCATTCTTTGTTTTGCCACTTCTCTGTTTGTTATTTTTATTCACCCTTTGACTTGGAGTTGAAGAATTCAACTGACATTATAAAGTATAGAAAGAGGGAATTTAACTGACATTAATTCCTATGAATTTCATTTGTTTTCTTTTTCACTAATCCAGATATACTAACTTAATAATGCTCTGGAGACATAGATCTTTGTCAAGTGTCACAGCAAGCAGCAACACTGCAGCCCATGGGGTTTAAACCAAAATCAAAACAAAACATAAAAAAAGAATTAATTAGATTAAGCATTTTGTTTTAAGCATACTCCATTTGAAACCATAACACGGGTGACTGAGAAAACAGCCTCTGTTTTGATTTGTTTGTGTTGTCAGGTACTGACTACCATGGTTTGACTGTTGCTCACTTCCATCTCTCTCATTTTTTTCATTACTGCAAGCAAAAGTATGGACGGTGTCTGGCAAAACAGGACTTGGCCCTTTCACCTTATCTATTTTGCAGTGTAGAATGTTTGTTAATGAACACCTATTTGTAGCTGAATAAGCCTTAGTCCTTTCTCTCTTCTCCCAGACTGATTTCTGCCTATTCCTTTTTTAAGCTCTGGGAAAAAAATGGAAATTCCAGTCCATCTATTTGGGCCTGATTCACATTTAAAGTATGGTGTTTTCCCACCATTCTGGAAATATAAAAGATCTTGGAATTGCACATAAATAAATTACCTTTACGCCCACTTTAGAGCTGGTCTGTACCACCAGGTGGCTTAAAGAGGTCTCAGTATAAAGGAGAATCAGGCTATTATCTCCAAGGACCAAGCTTCAAAAAAAAAAAAAAAAAAAAAAAAAAAAAAAAAAAGAATAATAAAACACAGGCATTAAAAAAATGAAAAAGCAATAGCTATTTTAAATTTAATTTCTCATTTCAGGTGCCAATTTCAGTCTTGGTTTCTCCAGAATTAAAGGAAATTACATAAGAATTTTTACAGTTTGTCATGCAGGACTGATTGGAAAAAAAACCAAACCACAATCCCCCCCTCCAGAAAAAAAGATATCAGTTTAAACACCATATAATTAATAACAGTCAGAATGGAGCACACTGGGCTCAATTTTAGTATCCTCTTTTGCTTTCTGTGCCTTCTTGCTGGTTAACTTGGGAGTCACATCACACAGTTCATACTTAATCAAGCATTGAAGACTTCACTGGTAAATTTGCTCATGTAAGGGCTTCTGAGTCTGATGGAACAAGCTTAAAAGCTGCTGGTGATCATGTTTACCTTAATGTAGCTCTGTTTAGCTCCACAGAGTTGCTTGTGAAGAATTCTGGCAAACATCAGATCAAAAGAGACCCCAAGAACACATCTAAATATACAAATTTTTAACATCTATTTGCCGTTTAGAGTACTTCTAATTTCTTAGAGAAATATGAGGCTACTTTGCTGGGATTTTTTCTAATTTAGAGATTAACTGAAATTCACCCACATACACTAATAAATGTTTGTTGTATCACAAATGAATGACATCATGGTACCAATGAGGTAAAAAAAATTCTCAACATACTGGCCAGATAAAAGTAAAAATCTTTGTGCAGTTCTTAATTCAGTAAAATGCTATGGTGCTTCATGGTCAGAAGGCAGCATGTGTTCCTACTGTGTCCTTCATGAAAGAGTCAAAGGGTACTTTACAATCCAATCCGATGTTGTCTATAACCTTTTAAATAAATAAAGTATGGTTTAAGGATTTAGAAAGCACTAGATCAAAGAATGTAATCTTTGAGATCTAATAACTGCAGTGATGGGTCTAGCATAAGGACATGAGCAGAATAGAACAAAGGTTTGCTGAATGATCACAGTGCTTCTTGGGTTAAAATTCATTACAGTCATTCTAAATCCCTAGTTAGGGGGCAACTCTCAATTTCTCATGTGTCTGAGAATCCAGCATGAACTTAAAAAATAAACAGAAACCAATATGTTCTGGGGAAGAAACTACAGTCTTCAGCCCTTTTTGGTTGTTTAACAATTCAAAATCCAGGCCTCATTTTCCAAGCACCTGCCTACGAGTCCATTGCTCACCCCTCCAAGATTTCAAATGCACCTCCAAGATTTTGCCTACACCCAGTCTGCCCCCCACCTGCCAGCTCCTGCCCCCAGACTCCTACTCTTCAGGATTAACTGAGCAGAGACAAAGAACTAGCTTTTTTTTTTTTTTTAGCTGTGTATGTCTGTATCCAAGCCTTTACTGTCACATAGTCTAATGCACAATATTCTGCTGGTGTGAGCTCTCTCAATAAGTCTAAGGGGATACTTATGGATATATTTATATGATTTCATGATCACCTTTCAAATAACCAACAGAACTAAACCAAACAAACAAAAGATAACTGTGTTCAGATCTATTGCAAACCTTCACGTGCTGTTTTAGAGCACTCTAATTTGTCTTCTATCAGGCTTTGAAATTGTGAGCTTTGCTTACCAACTTGCACACACAGGTTTTCTTGCCTATTTTGGTGAGAAGCTGGAGCAGGTGTGAATAGTGCATCCAGACTTCTGGATAAATCTTCTTGTTTTTCTTTATTTCTGACTATGGGCATTACAACACAAACCATCACTTCTGCCTACTGCTCAACCAGCATCTTGTCAAATCTGGCTGCAAGATTAAGCTTCCCCAATTCTGAATTCAATATTGCAACCCTAAGGATATAAGAGCAAAGCTGGAACATTCTGGTTTTGGGGTTTGTTGTTTTCTTCTTAATAGACAAAATTGTTCCAGCTTTGAGATCAGTTTGCCTTGACTATAATGATAAATCACAATGAATGACACTAAGTGAAATGAGTTTGATGTTCTCTGCTTTATTCTTTTGCATTAGAAGCCACTCTTACATTTGCCACAACTTTCAATATTCCCTTCAAAAGACTGGGAACTTCTTGTTTGCAGATATTATTTCTGCTTTGTATAATCCATTTGAAGAATATGAAGCTCATTTCATACACAGAAAGGGATGGGCACAGTGAAGGGAAGGTAAGACTTATGGCCAGGAATCCTGTGATAGCTTTTATTTCCCTAGAGCATCATAATTCTCCTTTATTCCAGATTGTTTTATTTCACTTTAAGCAGAACAGTTTTCATAGGAAAACTGTCAATTTTTTTCTCATTAGGAACCTCTAATCAGGAAAAAAAAAAAAAAAAAAAAAAAAAGTACAAAATGAGAAATTTCCCTTCACATGCTTCTGGACCCAATTCTGCCTTCAAAGACAACTTAAAACATTTGGGCCTCACTAGAAGAGTCCTGCCTAGCAGAGACAGTGGGAAGTCAAAGACTCTCAAAGCATTCAGCACTTGACAGTATCTGGTTCCAGTACCAGCATCTGTACCCATCATGACAGCATCCCAGAACTGGCAGATTTAAACATTATCAGTTATTTTCATTTTTAGTAATACTTTTATTTTTAAAGCTGGATTCAGTAACAATGAGGCACAGTTCTCTATTGCTATAAATTTAAAAAAAAAAAAAAGCACAAGTTTTAGTAAGTTATACTGTGAATAAATAGAAGCTGATGCTAGTCTGCCACTGATATGAGACAATGTGATTTTAAGACATAAGCTTGAAATAAGGATATGAAATATTTTAGTCATTAATATTGTTGCAGTCTTATCTTGGTTTAGCCTTAGTCTATGCTGCAAATTTATATTTTAATTTTAACTCCCACACACACCCACCCCAAGATGACTTCCAGAAATGGGCTAGAGGCTCCAGCTTTAAAAAAAAAAAAAAAAAGCTTCTCCATATTTAATTGCAAATGAAACACCAGGAAAGCTCAAGTAAAAGCCCAGTTAGAGATTCACAAGTTGGCTTAGTAGATGGAAAAGCAGTTAGAGATGTAAACAGTTTAGGGAAAAGGGCAACATTTTGATACACAATTATCTCTTCTAATATGCCTAACAGCAGCTGTTGTGTAATACTATTAACATGACTTTCACTAAAAACCTGTTATTTTCTAGTGCTTGAAAGTCTTGTTTCCATAGCAGGGGGTGACTGAAAAAACACTTTTGTCTTTTACTGTTGCCTTTATAATATTCCCTTTTTGGAAATGCCATTACTTAGCTGGATTGTGTCTCCTAAACATCCGCAAGTCTGAGATCCATGAAAATGCTAGAAACTTGTAAAATAAAAATTACTTGATGGAATCAGTGACTGAGGTAGCATGAAGTTTCTTTCTGACTTTTATTTTCTTTTGTCTAAGGATCTGTTTCTCTTTACAGTGCCCTTCCCCATCTGTGGGCTCAGTCCCCCATTCTGGAAAGCTACCTATGGGAGTAGATTATATTTATCAAGTAGTTCAGGTAACACTCACTGGAAAAACCACAGGATCAAAAATTATTCTCACAGGTAAGATTTTCCAGCACTGCTTATCAAATTATTGGATTCCTTTTGCAGTAAGGTGGCTCAGGAAAGCCCACAAGACAAGATCCATCTGTTTTCACAAGTCCTCCCCTGTAAATCCACATTTTACATGAGCAAATGGCATAGGACAGCTCTGCAGCTACCCCAGTGACCAAGATCCAATTGTGAGGATCTATGGAACACATTTCTTCAACTTAAAGTACATGCACCAGTGTTAGTGACACCCATTGCCATCATTCATGTGATTAAAAGGAAGTCTGTGCATAAAAGTTTGTTGGACCTAGTTTTGCTGCAATATAGCATGGCATATAAAAATTGTACCAATCTTAGAAAAAACGGGCTTACTAGTAACAACAAAATCTATTCTAAACATCCATCTTAAGGAAATCTAATGTATATCGTTTACCATGTAAGCATAGCTAGGAATAAAGATTTTTGGGTGGTTTTCCCCTCCACTTTTCTTTTTTTTTTTTTAACTTTCTCTCACTACCACTTTTAAAAATGGCGAGAAATTTTGAAGAGTCTCTTGATCTTCAAATTTTTATTTTGATCTAAGAGTTAGATAAAGCTCTCTCCTATGGAACAGCACTACCACTCAACAGAGAATCAGCAGCAAATATCAACAGCTAATCTTTCTCTTTTTGAAGAGATAGTCCTACATATCACGGAGGTTTCAAAGACAATGATAAAACAAAAACCCTGAAGCTATAGTCCATTTACCTGTAGCCCTGACATCCTCAAAAAATAAAAGTGTTTGAGAGCCTTGAGTTCTATCTTTAATAATTAGAACTGACTTTTACGACTAAAGAGTTTGCATAGCAATTATTTAGCTGGCATTTAAACCAAGCTTTGTTGCATTTATTAGCAATGACAGTTACTCAATAGGAAAGTTGGACCAGATCCTGCAAAGCGTTACTCATGTGAGCAGTCCCATTGAGTTCAGTATTCTACTGTGCACCTGAAAATTTAGTGTCTGCAGACTTCTTATATGGGATTAAATTATTTGCTGACCAACTTCTAAGTAGATGTTTAAGTCCTGTTAAGTTTAATCAGAGATAAACATGCATCTGTTCAGAACTGACTGATCTGGGGTTCTTTTTGCCAGTTGTTCAATTTCAGAGTAAGAACAACCATTACGAGCAAATGTCACTGATAGATGCAAATCACAGGAAAAAAAAGGATAATTTACCACATCCTCCTTTAATGTTTAAAATTATATGTACAATTTTTCTTTGATTGTCCTTTGATTCTCTTCCATTTGAGCTGCAGTTCAGATCAGACAATAAAATAAAAATTTTGTTAGAGCTACAGGTCAAGCAAGATAAGAGGCTCAGCACAGTCGCTTCTATGTACAGTACATACAGAAGTGGCTGAGATTGGTATTTAGTTTATCAGTCTAGAATCTAGGAAACACAGCAGAGGTACTTGAATGTAAATGCATTGCCAAAAGATAAAAATCTACATCTCTGGACCACTGTAGCTCGCCTACCAATTTAAAGGTCATCTGACATACTTATTTTTCTCTTACAATTAGAATAATAGTAAATATACATGGATTGTAAATCACAGCCTTTTTTAAAACTGAAGCTCTTAATTGGCCTGGTCCACAGACTAGCATGAGACAGCAGAGTAACACAGAACAGAAAAGACATTCAGTAAAAAACAAAACAAAACAAAACAATAAACCCTAAAGATACTATAGAGGGCTGATTTCAATTAAATTCCAATTTTGGTGTGAAAACAAGAAAAACCTTTTTAAATATGAATGAAAATTTTAAAAATCCAAGTTTTCTGCTGTAAAAACAAAAGTCAACAGAGAAATGCATTCTTTTGTTGGAATCCAGGCCTAAGACCAAAGAATTTACATATATTAAATTAACAAGATCTAAACTCCTCTACAACAAATATTTATATTGCAAAATATTAGAGGCACATTCCTGCATCTCTTTACAATAATAACTCTTAAGGACACAGTACACTAGAGAGCATATAAAACAGGGGGTTTCTGTGGAGATGGAATGCTTCATTTTCAGAGTACCAACTTGTTCATAAATATTAAAAAATATGTTTTTTGAAGTTTTCAAGCATGATTCTTATTGTTTACATTGTCTCTCTATCACTGAACACAACAGTCAGGGTGTACCTGTCCATAGGTCTTTCTCTCACAGTTGCAAACTGCAGAAAACAACTGCTGGTGACTGTAAAGGACAACAACATCTGTTCTGGACATATAGTAAGCAGACAAGGGGACAAGTAGTCTGACCTTACTTATGCAAGTAGTCATGCTTACAGTGATGGGTCTAATTCTTGCTAGAGAGAACAGGATTTGTACCAAACTTCAGTAAAAGGGCACAATTCCTTGCCATATTTTAAAGTGGATCCTAAATTTATGTGTAATGTGGTTCTTTTCTGTTTGTGTATGTTATAGGCACTTCTTTCTGTATATTACATTAGAGATGGCAGTGGGTATTCCAAGAGAAAAAGATCTTCCTTGCTACTACAAGAAGCATCACTTAAAGATTGCTTTAGACCAACTAAGAGTATAGATCTGATCTTGATCTGGTACAAAATAAACTGGATACATACTGATCTGCATCACAAAACAACACTGAGAACAGATCAAACTTCTGAAAAGTGACCCATGAGTTATGGAA
Source organism: Heliangelus exortis (assembly GCF_036169615.1). Lineage (NCBI taxonomy): Eukaryota > Metazoa > Chordata > Aves > Apodiformes > Trochilidae > Heliangelus > Heliangelus exortis. The sequence goes on along the minus strand of NC_092423.1, from coordinate 51,572,439 downwards.
ATGAGTGGTTTCTCTAAAACATTTATTCCCCTGCTTTATTTTTGTTAATCATGAGGGGAAAACAAGCAAATAGTAACAACAATAAAACAAAACACACAAAAAAAAAACCCCACAAAAGAAACCAAAAACCCCACAAACAACAGGATTTAAAAAGCAAGAGACTAAAGCATAGAACGGGAAGACCCAGACCCACCTTGGCTGCAGCAATGTATCAGTCTCATAAATTGGGCTTCAGAAGAGAACTCTCTATGGAAAAAGAGCGTATGTTTACCCTTGCATAAATAGCTTTTACTAGATGATGAGATCACATAGAGGATACCATTGACATGCAAAAAATAAACACGGATAAAATGTAGAAAGAGAATTCAAACATAGCAGTAATAACTGCAAACGCCTGCTTATTTAAAGAAGAATGTTACCTAATTTAGTTCCTCTCCATTTACAGAGATCTAATTTAAGCTGCCCCCCCCCCCCTCCCTTCCCCTCCCCGTTTTACTATATTTGCTAGAACCAGTGAACACAGAAATGTGCAGCCAGCTCGGGCCCTCAGGCCGGTGGATCAAGATGGCAGGCTGGCCCGGGCTCCCCTGGGGACAGCAGAGCCAGAAGGGTGATTGGACACAGTGACCTGTCTGCATGAGATGAGACAAAAACAGGAGGGCTGTAATGCTGATGAACTAACCTGTCACTCACAAGCTCAGGTCTGAAGGGGGGGGGGGGGAAGAAAAAGAAAAAAAAATTTAAAAACCAAAATAAAACAAAAAGCCAACAGAAAAAGAAAAGATGGGGGGAAGAAAAAGAATGGTACAGTACAGAAAGCATACAAGGTAGAGAAAATACAGCATAATTGGAGTAATTAGATGATGCGTTTAATGATGCATTTACCTGTTCCTTTAGCAAGCCTCGGGACATATAAGGAATATTGTATAAAACTCCAGCTAAAATAGTTTATTTAAGAGCAAAACACATTTGAGGAAATAAAGCGTATTATGGCTCAGGCTGCATGGGAGGATGCAACAGACTCTTGCTGACAGGGATCGGGGTTTCATTCCAAACACTCCAGTTATGAATCAAAATCACAATGAGCAATGAGCTTCTAGATCTTGACACGCTAGGTAAGGAGGTTGTTCTTCAGAGTACTTGGCTGTTTAATTGCTTGCTTGGGGGAGGAAAAATCCAGAGGGAAGGTACACAAGCAATTCCACACCTTGGTGCCAGCACACCCAGGTGCTAGCTAATGGTCAGGTTTGTAGCACTCTGCCTACCATTGCCCTCACCAGTGGGAGCCACTGTGGACACTGGTGATTGGAGATAAATGAAAAAAAAACCAAAAAACCCAAACCGAAAAAACCCATGGAAAATGCCTTTAATGATGTACAAGTAGCTGGTTTTAAAATGCCTTTAAATCAGCATGCTCCTGATATTACTTTTGTGTTATACACAGGGTAGTGTTTAAACTACAATAACTGCTAATATTTCTGATCTCCATTGGAGCAGAGATACATGTATAGTTTGGATTTTTAATTAGGCAAGTTCACACTCCATTAGCAGCAAACAAGACTGAATTTAAGCTACATCTGCAGGATTAGTCAAGACAAAATTTAGTTCTCACAGTTGGAGGAAAATACAATTCTGAAATAAAAAGGCCAAATGATAAGCATTTATATAAAAGTTGTTGCTTTTGGAGGTTTAAAAGTTAACAAAGACTCTTTAGAACTTCTTGTAAAACAACAGCATCAGAAAATTAAAGTCTCTTCTAAAATATATACATATATTGAAGACGCAAATCTAAAAATGGACTTACAGTAGGGAAAGATTTTATGGCATAGGGTTTGTTATTTGTTAGCTATTCTCTCTTGTCAGCTGAGCATTAGAGTCCAGAGAGAAAGTCTATTTTCAGCAACATATGGTAATTATACTTGCTCTGTGCTTCCCAAGTTTTAAGTAACTAATTTATTTTACAATTAGAAAATAAATTAATTTTTATCTGAAAAAAAAAAAAAATTCTATACTTGTACCTTAGAATAACCAAAAACTGGATAATTAATCAAAAAAAAAAAATACTTGAACATTTTCTGGATTTATGAACACATTTGGATGTGCACAATTACACAGAAGTTATGTAAATATGCACACATACACCTCCAAAAAAATATTTGAAATATGAGACATAGTAAGTTGCACAATAATAATATCCATTAATTCTGACATAAAAGATCCCAAAGAAGTTAGCCACCAAAAAAATCAAAATGTATTTTTCTTTGAAGTATATCCTCTTGTAATTGATTTTTAGGAAATTAAATACACTGACACAAGATATAAAAATTTTTCCAGACATTCACTGAACTTTTTTCTAATTAATGAAATACAGACTATTACACACACACACACAAAAAAAACATGTTCATACCCTTTCCAGCCTCAAAACCACTTTATGAGACCTAGTAAGCTTTAAACATAAAATAGCTAACTTACACTTTCCTACATGCGAAAGCAAAAGTTACAGTAAAGAGATATTATAAGCTTTGAAATTTATCAAGGTTTCCGGGTACATTTTCTGTTAAGTGCACTTCCTCAAAACCTTGTTGTGGTATCTGGCTTACAATCATTAAATATATCTCTTTAAGACTGAACAAGTTTATACAAAAAAAAAAAAAAAAGGTAATTAACCCACTCTCAAATACATATTTTCACACAATAGAATACTGGAAAGCATGCCCCACTTTTTCAATATAAGCAAACCTAATAGAAAGCTGTTAATGTTTGGGGGATTTTTAATAAAAAATGTATCTTCTATTTTTAAAATATTTAAAGCAATAAAAGTCTGTGGTAAACATGGTATTACATATTTGACATTTTCAACACAGAAATGCATTACTCTGTGTGATGGTATTAATAAACCATGTGCTTTGAGGGACTTCTGTGCTTTGCCATAATTTAGGTTAAAACAGTGTGTAGGATGTGTATATTTTCACCACTGTATCAACATATAGGAAACACAAATACTATGTCATCACCCCAGCAGCATGCGTTCAGTACACTGGAAACATGCAAAAAACCACAAACTTTTCAGAGTTCAAAAAATATCCTTTGCCAGAGACTGATTTACAAGTCAGTGGTTAATGAGAAAGTGTTGAGCACTTAAAATTTTGTTAGAAAACGAAAAACAGACACCCTCATCTGACTTTAGCTGCATTCATAGGAAAACAGCCCTCCCTGTACAAGAAGACAAAATAATTTAATTTCTTTCCCCACTTCAGCTTATTATTTGAAGCAAATGAAAAGACAATGATTCTACTCTCTTCTGGCTAAAGCTAGAAACAGCACGGTTAAAACACACAGATAAAAACTACAGACTTATCAGAAATCACAAAACAGAAAGAGGACTCACTGACCCATTTGGAAGACAAAGACGACAAAACGGAAAAGCTCTAAAAATCAGCTTGTGAGGCCTTTGAGAGATATTCTTCTGGCATTTCATCACAGCAGCCCCAGACCAGTTCACTTCCCTGGATACAGGGAGGGAGAACTAAATAGAGCTGTTTATTAAAGCTGTTGTGCTGGATTGCATTAGGAAGCACGAGCAGACCACCTGGACCTTTCAGATTGTGGCAGTGTTTAATTTGCAGGCTGCCCCTCTGCAGCAGCAAAGACTACTACGTTTACCAAGCTCAATCACACATTATCTGGGTTAGGAGTAAAATAAGAAAAAAGAAAAAGAAAAAAAAATCCACAGCCTGTAGAAGAGGAATACAGTCAATATAGAAATAATGCACAGCATTAGAAACAGAAAGCAACTCCCCAGCAAACATAACACTTTCACTCCTCAGTTCTTCTACTTCAGCACATTTACACAAAATATAACAGTGAATTAATAAATAGATTGATCTGGCAAAGCTCAGACTAAATTATAAACCAGGTTTATTAGAAGAAAAGCATGGTATTTTAGGTTTAACTAGTGATTCCCTGTCTGAATTATTGTGGTTCTTTTCCCTTTCTCACTTTCAGTACTACACTCGCTGGTAGCTGAAGATACAGATAGAAAGATGGTACTGTAAATATGAATTATGTGAATCATATGGTTAGACCCTAGTGACAAAAAAAAAAAAAAAAAAAATAAAAGGGGAGTTGAGAAATGGCTGACTCCATACCTGACCAATTACAGCTTGCATGGTCCCTGTGTCCTGCTGAGCTGAAAGATCGCAATCCATCATATGTAGTCTTTGAAAAGGAGAATGGGGGTTTCTGGCATGCATCTGTCAATCAACTTCTGCACTCACAACCATCACCAAAAGCAAGGGAAAAAAAGTCAAGCTGCTCCACCAAATAGGATGAAACAGTCATGTGACCTTCAGCACACTCACACACATACATACTTCCATAGAACGTATGAATTTTCTGCAGATATGAAATGACATTGACAAATACCCAATACCAAGTAAATAAAGTGAGACAAACAGCTACTCACCAAAGACAAAACACTTACTGTAATCTTCAGCCTAAAGATTTAATAAACCTAAAGGTATTTTAAAAGGAGGCTTTTCTTTTGAGCCTAAACTTTTCAGATAAGGTGATATAATTTTATATATGCAGACAGTGGGCAGAACTTTAACCCCTCATGTTCTCTCACAGCCTTTATTTACTCCCCTATTTGTACTTCTACTTGATGCCTGTTTGAGTTCCTGAATTTTTTTTTTCTTTAAGTTTCTTTTGTATCGAAGTGAAGAGGCTTGCATTCCCTTCTTTGGATGTGCACAAATTATGAGAACTTGATAGAAGAAAATTGTTAACAGGAAAAAAAGGAGCAGGAGCTAAGAAACCTGTGTCTGTACTCACAAGACAAAATGTGTCTCACTGCTTTACTCCGTGAGAAGTCAAATGTTTTCTTTATTGGAAATATATATATTTAAGTATTAGTTTAAGCGAGCAGTGATGAGCACTCAAAATATAAAATATTCAGACTATGTAAATCCTACTTAAGGAATCCTTTCCATTTTGAATGTTAGCAGAGTTTTGGTTCATTCACTGCTCCACTGAACTGACATAAAATGTTGTTACTTATGAAGGCAAACATTACCATTTTTTCTAATGGAAGCAGTTTGTTTCATACATCTTCTCCTCCGAGTGAAGATTTGCAAGAATTTCCAAGACTATTTTTTCTTCTTGTCAAAATGTATCAGCCACTTGTCTCCAAACCCTGAGTGTCGTGAACAACACACTGCAGCATTGATTGCTGATATGTTATTGGTCAGTGATTGCTGAAGGGTGACATTAATGTAACCCGGTAGCACTTTAACCCTTTGAAGATCAATACAGTCCTCTGGCAATATAGTATAATAACAGCACATATAATTTTTGCTGCATTACAGCTTCATAAAAATACTAGTGCATCTTCCTGCCCTCCTAAAATTGCATTTTTGTTATTAGTGGAAGCAACCTGCCTTTCAAATACTGTCAAGAGCAAAAACGCAGGAAAAAAATCAGTCTAGTCTCTAAGCTTAACATAATGCACCCTTTCTATTTTAAGTAAGTTTCTGCCAATATTTTTAGGTTATTATCTCATTATTAAAGGTATTGACAATATTGATCTTAGTGTGTGATAGCCAAAGAAATGTGAGAATATCAGCAATATTCCAGTTTTAGGGACAGAACGTAATGTTTCTTACAATATAATTATAAGATCCAGCATCCAGCAGTGTTTGGAACGCTATAGAATGCATGTTTGTGTGTGTATGTCTGTGTATGTGAGTGCAGGCATGTAGAGGAGAAAGACAATTTATGTTGAAGTCAGCAAAATAGGTGGCAAATATCAAATACAGTCTTCATTCATCAATTTTTTATAAAAAACTATTATTCTTTTTAATTGCTAAGAAGAAAGTTAAGAAATTAAGTTTCTGTGTGCATTTCAAAAATCAGAAACAAGAAAAGAATTCACATGTAGATACGTGGGGACCCAGAAGTGCTCCAACAACATATTTTATCTTCAAAAGTTTTTCAAAAAGAGCATTTTTAGGGAGATACACAATTTTAATGCCGAAACTTTGGCTCTGGGATGAGGAAGGAATACTTGAAATGGTGCTTCCGACATCTGCTCTGCATTTCCCTTATAAACATAATTAAAATGCACCATTTGTGCTGAAATCTTATCTGCTTCTTACTCATGAAAGAAAATACATTGAACTAATACCTTGGGCTGCCTTTTGGTCAGCTGAGAATTTGCTGTGGGAATTTGCTGAGGGAATCTCATCTCTCAGGACTATTCTGTGGAAAAAACGGGCAGTGTAGTGAAGGCCATAATGAGCATCCATATCATTGCAAGCAATATAACTGGTTAATGGGAGAGGGAGTAGAGAGTGCCTTGGATGTCTCCAGGAGAGCAGACATGCTGAAGGCAAATACTGCATATGAATTTGAAAGGAAAGTTAAGGATTTTTTTTTTTTAATAATTTCTCTTTAGGAGGAGCCTTTTTGCAGGGGACAGGCGCAAACAACTTTCAAATTCCTTTAACTTGTCTAAACATTGAAACCTGACAATTACTACTGCAGGGTTTTTATTAGCAAAGACACTGACTTTGACATATGTTGCAGCACAGAAACAAGCGCAGTGCTGTGTGCACATAAATCTGCTGCACCCTTATACACCAACACACCAAACGGTCAGGCAGAGCTGCAGGAGCTCCTTCCTCCCAAAGTGAGATATTTACTGCCTCTCTTTTTACCGTAGTTAACATACTCTTCCAAGAAATGCCAGTCTGCTCCATAAAATGGAAAACAACATCCCTGCAGGTAATGCATCTGCGTAAGTCCCAGCATCATTGTTAAGCTGAGCAGTTGTAAGAGCCTCCTCTGCTAACCCTGGAGCTGCCCCTACCTCTGTGGGGAGCTGAAGACCTTTTTCTATCAGACAAATCTACCTGGTCCTGTAGGGGCTGCAGAGCAGGTCCCTGATCACTGCCCCAGCTCATCCTTTGGGCCTTCTTCCAGCCATCCCCCAAGAGGTGTCAGTTCAATATTGTCTTTTGACTTAATGCGAGGAATCATCTCCCTACACCCCAACTCACTCCCCCACCCTGGCCCCACACACACCATTGCTTTGCTGCTGGAAAGGTGATTTTGCTTTCCCAACAGCATTCAGAAAGGTGAGTGAGCAGGGCAGCTCCTAATCTGCCACAACACAGACCCGGGTGGAGAGCAGGGGCAAGGGGGCACTCAGCCAGCCAGCTTCACTCTCGCACTGCCAACTTGAGGAAAATGGTTGAAGGACAGAATGACAAATATTGCTTTCCAAACAGCTGTGCTGTACCCCTAGCAGAGACCTTCTGGTCTCCTTTGAAACTTTTTATCTGTGTCATCCCCTCAGCACACCCAGGAGGAAAACTGTTATGGGATCACAGCAATATAGGCAGCTTTGTCTTACTGTATAACACTGCAGCACCTCGCACGAAGGCACAGGTTTGCATTATTGTACATAAAATTATTGAGTGGGGGGTCTATGATCAAGGCTTTCACATAGAAAAGGATCCATTATCACTTAATCTGTGAGAGCACAAATTCAAAGGGGTACAAAGCCTGTATTTTGAGTAGTATACTAGATCTCTGACGCCCAGGAAAAGTAGTAGTCCCTGGTGACACTGACTTTCAGACTATTTTTTTCTCTGAACAGTTATCTGCAGTAAGCTTCCCCTGTTTATTTGAAACAATAAAAAATTAAAGCAGTACTTTTTAATAGAATAATGTGCTTGAATTTACTTCTCAGCTATGAAGGCAAGAACTTGTGAAAATAGTATTATTGCATATAAAAAATTCTCATCTTTCTTTCAGGAGAACATATATTTCCTATGTGGGAAAAGTAAGATTTCGGATTATACAGCAGTGCAAAGCCACATTACTTCATAGTTAAAACGTATTAAACCACACATTTATATTTTAAATGCTAATTATTTATGATTTTTTATGGTTCCTTTCTTCAAAAACTGCAAGCCTTGTGATCAACAGAGCCCGGGGTTTTACTACAATACCTTTACACCGTGCCTCATGCCATAGCAGAAACAGCAGATGAGTGAATGGAGGGAGATCCTCCTGCTTCTTACAGCATTGGTACACTAGGGGGACTATTTTTCCTCTTTTCTGGAGTGATGGATGCACAGCACTGTCAGAGCAAGCTGCTGTACTTCACACTGCAGCCCCTTTACTCACCAGTGCTGAACATGTTAACCGTGCAAGTCTCGGCTTTACACTCTTGGAAGATAAACAAACCTAATTCTAAGCTGTCAATGGCTCTTCCTCCCTCTCTCCCTCTCTCTATCAATCTCTGCCAACCGCACACTATATTGCATTCTGCATCTTGATTTTCATGGATATGTGAGTGGGTCCTCCATATGAGCAAAATTTTGCTCTCATTTATGCTAATTACAGAAGAATTGTTTCATATTAAGAGGAATTAATGGATTACAGTCTCTGTGCAAGTCCATTCTGGTCAATAATTTTTTTCTTTCTGAGTGGAATTTTGGTCTAAAAAAATATTAAGGCCACTTCTTATTTCTTCTCCTCCAGATTTTATTAGTCCATAATTCCTGGGTCCCTTCCAGTTTCCAAGAGCTAAATTTTTCAACAACTGAACTAACAGGACATACACTCTCACTTCTAGGACTAATCTTCCTTCCCTTTATAAGTGCTTGGCTATATCACGGAAAGGAAATTCGGAAAAAGAAGATAATACTGTGCCTAAATTGCTGGAATAAGGCCTAAGCATAATCCACATTCTACTCATTCCTTTGCAGCCAGTGGAACGGCTCCCTTTCCCACAGCATCATCCTGTGCTGCCTAAAGAAAATTTCTGCAAAGAACTGTCTTTCTCTTTGTTATTTTAGAGAAAAGAGTCTTACTATCATGCTTCGTATCTTTAAGAAGGTAGGAATAAATTCTCCCCCTTTCTTGCTAGATCTAACAAGTTGGTTTGGTTTAAAACTTTTTCCTGTGTCGTAGGGAGCACATTTGTTCAATAGGTCTTCCAGGTTCCTGACTGAACTAGAATTTATGTAAGATGGTGAGTGCACCCTAAAAAAACCACAGGAAATGATACTGTGGTTCTGAAGAGACAGTACCTTCCTCCTCTACTCCTACATGAGATGATGGGAAAGGGTTCCAGCAATGATGCTGGAACTTAGATGACAAGCTAAAGTCACACCTCCCCCAGATGAAACAAAACAGTGGAGGCAAAACATGCCAAGAAGCAAGACGGATAAGCAAGACGGGGTGATACTGACCAGGTAAAGTTTAATAATATGCTTCCCAGATACAGTAACAACTCCAGCAATCCAATAAATACACATTCCTCGTGTCTTGTGGTTAAGATATCTACTTATGCATTTATATATATATATTTGGATAGCATGGAAAATAATGGAAATATACATCATGTGAAGAACACACTGTATTTGAGTGAACTAACATCATTCAAGCAAGGCAGCCAAGAAATACGAATGAGCAAAAAGATGATTTCTACAGTGAAGGAAATCGTCTTTTTCCAAAATCTTTGCAAAATCTGTGGCAGGATTTAGGGCATAGCATTGATAAGGACAGAAGAAACAGTAAAAAAAGAAAAAAAAAGAAAAGAAAAGGAAAAAAAAAGGCATAGATTTCTGTTAATAATAGGAACTTATTAATCAGTCACAGCATTAACTTTCTAACTCTTTAGAGCAATAATGCTCTTCTACACCAACAGGGAAAAGCAGGTAGTTTCACAGTGTGTGTGATGATGATTAACGTCTTATTCACTGATACATTTGTTTTCATTTATTTGAGCTGTAAATGCCTCATCTAGAATAGTCACCACTACTACTTCAATACAACATGGAATGACAGCATCATCAGAGACAATAAAAAGAGTGGATGTGGCAGGAGGGGTGGGTAGTGCCAGTGAAAGTACACATTTCCTACATACTACATTTCCCTTAGATCCACAAAGCCTAAGTAGATGTCTCTCTCCCATGAAGAAAACAAAAAGGCCCAAGTAAAATGATGTACCCACATACCTCTGCTTCTCTTGCCCCAAGCACTTTAGATGATGTTTGAATATTTCATGCATCAAACAAAGGTATGCTATATACAGAGAGGTACTTCCTGGCATTACATTAGGACACCTTGCAGTGAGAAATGTTTGATCTTCTGATAGTCAGTTCACATCGTTTGGTTATATACTTTCTATCCTGCTGTGTATTGCACAGGATCTGGAGTGAAAACGTGATAGCTTTGAGCTACTGAATGAGCTGCTGTGTGCTAATTGTTCCCAGGCTTCTTTAATTTATCAGTAAAATCCATTAATTGGGTATGCACATGAGAAAGAAATTAAGTGATGACAATTATGATAAATGCAGTTAATAGTAAAACCTATATTTAGGTTTGTCTAATATTTTCTTGCTTTTAAATGTTTATGAGAGCCTTTAATACTGACATCAGTTGAGGATCAGTATCTGCCTAGAGTTTGGCCAGATGCAAGCCAGAAGCCTGTAAGGTGAGGCAGGATAGGTTCAGAGAAGGCAGTCCACTGAGGGGCTGAATTCTTTGACACCCCTCTGTCTTAGGAAGTGCCTGAGCTGCCAGACATAGGAGCTATGCATAGATGAGGCAATGCAAGAAGGCTGTGAATGAGCAGCAAGGCTGGGCTGCTCACTGAAGGTGGGGGAGCCAGGAGCTGATGGTGACCCTGATACAGGCAGTGCCCTCACTGATGGGGCACAGGCTCTAGCCCAGATGGGCAGAGCAAGAGCTGGCAGATACCACCCTGACAGAGCAAGGGGACTGGGTTGGCAAGCCCAGGCTCCAGCCAGGAGGAGACTGTGGGTAGTAAGAGATGCAGCTGGAAACAGGCCTTGAGACAGGGCTGCATCATGAGTCCCAGGTCCATCCAGGGGGCAAGGATGGAGACAATCTATGACCTAAGTCTGAGGTGATCATCCAGGAGAGCAGAAATCTACAGCTATCTATTAAGATTTTGAGGTTCCTTTAATGAGCAGACATCATCTCACAGTTTTCTGCACTCACTGTACCTGTTCTGGAAAATAATTACCATATGTGTGCTAGAAAACTGTTTTTCATTGTTTCTTTCATTAATTAAAAACAAACAAACAAAAAAGAAGTTCCTTTGTATCTGGATGAACTTATCAGTAATTTCATCACACCTACCTTTTCAGCTCCAGGTGGGTGTATAAGAAGCAAAATCTTCAGTTCTTTGCAGACATGGAAGGACTCTTTAAGAGTCAGTTGCCTCTTTGTGTCAGAATGCCAAGAACCGCCTACCCCTGCCAGGTGCCTGAGGCTATCAGGCTTTTTCAGCTGGCTAGCCCTGGCCAGACAAAGGGAAGGCCTTCTTTGAGAAGCACTGCAAAACCTACTGTCCTCATCCCCTGTGGAGGCTCATCTGATGGATCGAAATCATTTTCAGCAGGATAGCCATGGCCAGACCAAGGGAATGCCTTCCTGAGGAGCACTGCAGAGCTCATCATCTTCATCTCCTCTGGAGCCTGGGGCAGCAGCAGTAAGAAAGGGGATGCAGAGATGTTGCCAAGGGTCCCAGTGCTTTGGAACACCCACTGGTGTCCCAGCAGGCACAGGCAGGATTCTTGTTCCCAAAGTCGATCAGGGCAGGGGCACATGGACACTCTGGGAAGCCCCTGAGATTGCTCCAATTTGAGGGAGATTATGGCTTGGGCATCTCCAGGGAGGAGTGACCAACTCTTGTGTCAAGGAGGCAGTCTTGCTCACATGCTCAAGGAGCAGCTCTGCTGGGGTCTGGAAGGAATTTTCCCCCGGGGCAGATTGGCCTGGGCCCCAGGGGTTTTTTGCCTTCCTCTGCAGCACTGAGCATGACCCCTTGCCAGGCCTCCTCTGGCCCATTTGGGCTGGGTTACTGCCTACTGCTCCTGCACCACCGTGGCCTCTCGTGCCCTGCAGCTGGGGGCAGGAAGGCTTTTTTTCCCCCACTGTGGCCTAGACAGTGTCCGTGGGTTTTTTTGCCTTCCTCTGTAGCACTGAGCACAGCCCCTTGTCAGGGCTCCTTTGGGCCACTGTGTCCAGGTGCTGCTGCTTCTGCTCCACAAAGGTGGCCCTCGTGCCCCACATCTGAGGGGAGGAATCTTGCTTAGACCCCCAGGAGAGACCCCAAGGGTGGTCCCCAGGGGCTGCTTCTTGTCCTCTGTAGCACTGAGCACAGCCCCTTGTCAGGGCTCCTCTGGGCCCTTTCAGCTCGGTTCCCGCCTGCTGCTCTGGCACCCCCAGGGCACCACTCGTGCCCCGGCTCTCTCGGGCTCTCTTCCCCATTTGGGGCGGGAGCAGCTCTGCTCTTCCCCTGGCTCTGTTTCCCCAGGGTTTCTTGCTGGTGCAAACCAGGCTGTGCTTGGAAGGGCTCCAGCCTGGCTGCACCACCCGGAGCTGCTGCTTTCCAGCTCTCCCTGCGTGCAGGCCAAGTGCCGGGCAGGCACGAGAGCTTCTCGTGGATCACTGGACAAGGAGCACGGCAGCAAAGGAGCAAGTCTGGGAGTACAAAAAGTGTGTTTGTCATCGCTACGTGTCACACTTTGGAAATACCCCATGCTACCACACACCTCTTTTTATTCCTCTTCTCTTGTGTGTGGTTGGTCCTGACCCTCCTTCTTCACCTTCTCGCTCTTCAGCAGACAGGGACAGCTTGGCCTGTGTTCCTGCTGCTACTTTCTGCAGCTCTGTGGCTGCCTTTGCCAGACAGCAAGGGATGTTCTTTCCAGCTAAACTGAAGAATGCATCAGACGCTTGCTCCTGGCTGCGTTGTTCATTGAGTTCTGCCTGACAAGCTCTGATGTAGGTCTAAGTGCTTCATCTAGGAGAGCAGGTCTCTGCAGTGCAAGTCCAAGTCCCATCCAAGAGCCAGGGAAAGAGATGGACACAACTACAGCATCATTTGGGCAGGGAGTGAAGGCCCCAGCCTGAGATGAGACATGTCACCTTAGCACTTGACAGGAGATGGTGGGGTTGGAGATTCCAGGGGAGAATTTTCTGGGCCAATAAGGCCTGTGAGCACTCCCAGGACCCCAGGAGAAATAGACCTTCACTGCTGATATGCTCTCCTGTAGACATTTAGGGTTCGCCATTTTTGGAGACCAAGCATTAAGCCAGAAAGACCTTGTCTTGGAGGGAGAACTGTTGTTCTCAGGCTCTCTCTTTTTAGTATGTTTTTTCCACAAGAAACAGTTCAGGCATTTCTAAAAATAATTAAAAGGAGAAAAAAAAAACATGGGGAAATGAGTGGGTATCGCTCACCTCCAAAAGACTTGCAGCCATTTAGGTGAGGAGCACGTCTTGCTGACTGAGGACTTTATCTTTGTGTCTCAATAGTGTCAGAGATGTGGGGTTTTTCCATCCTGTGGAAACCCAGCTCAACTGGATGAACACAGAAGACTATCAAAAACTGCACTACCCACTTGCTTCTTTAAAATTTGTGCATATGGTCTGATTAATCTTGAGATGATCCACAGCTCTTAGCCCCATCAGAAAACATATGCCTCCTTCCTACAGTGTGACAAAGCCAGTGCCTAGGGTGCAACATGCTTATGGGTATTCAATGCCTGCTGCTAGTGCAGGTCTGGAAAGAAATGTCATCAGAGATTTCCTCTGTATGTTCTGTTAAGGAAAGGAGGAGGCAGAAAGAGGAGGAACAGGCTTCCTGGAGAGGTGGTTGATGCTCCATGCCTGTCACTGTTGAAAAGGTCTTTGGGCAATTCCCTTAATCCATCCTTGAAGTTTCAGCCGGCCCTGAAACAGTCAGGCAGCTATCAACCATCACTGTAGGTCCCTTCTAGCTCAACTATTCCATTCCATCCTATTCCATTCTGAACACTCAAATGATGCAACAGGCCCCTTACAATATCAGTGCCCACAAAGGAAAAATCACTTTCCATCATCTTGGTCCTTCAACTCGGAGGAATGGGCATCCCAAGTGATATAAGAGATGATGATTAAAAAAAAAAAAAAAAAAAAAAAAAGAAGCTAGAAACAGGGTGAAGAGTGAGAACACTGTTGTTAGCAACTGAGGAGAAACTGGAGACAGGTGCCCATTTTGGGAAAAGCACAGGAGAGGAGACTTGGAAGAGAGCAGAGCAATAAAGTTGTTTCTGCTGTAGAGCTCTCCCGTGGAGGTCTGACCCTGAACTGTCAAAAACCTGAGGAGTGAGAGGCAGGTGAATGACAAGGCCCCTATGAAGAAAGCCTTGGGAGCCTTTGTCCTAAGGAAGTAATTCCTAGTTCTGAAATTCCAAAACTGTTATCTGAAATGGCAACTATTTTTAATTGATTATGACATGCTCAAAGCACACTTAATAGGATGTGAATAATCAGGGCAGCTGCTTTGGTGACACAAAATGCAGAGAAACCATTTTGATCCCATTTCACAGAATATGGTCTGTGTCACTTACATGGCATGATCACAGCTAACCAGGCTGCTTTCTTGGGATATCTTTGGGTTTTAATTACCCTGTCAATTAGAGTTAGAGGTATTAATGTGGCAGTGAAATGATACAGATTGCTCATGGGCTCTGTTCTCTGCTTGTTTGCATTCATCTGTCTTGAAAGAGGAGGACTTTACACATTGTCTTGACATGGATGCTAATAAGCCTACAATGAGAGTTTCACTCTATCAAATAAACAAATAGGCTCCAGCAGCCATGAAGAGAACACGCTGATATAATGGCACAATGCAGTCCAGTAATGAAGAGATGGAGTCTGTAGGCTCCATGCTCAGGCAGTACACTCCATTATTTTTCAAGGATGTATGGATTTAGCCAGTGAATGGGTAGAAGCATTTAAGAAGAAGGGAATGATGACCAAAAAAAGCCACATCTGAAGAAAACGGAGCAGGACAAAAGTGCACTGTATCAACATATGTTCTGTGAGGTTATATATGTCATTTAAAATGGAGTATCAAGCAAATTGAAGCAATTTCCAATTGAATCCTGAATTGTTTCCATTAGAGAAGCATTCTTAAAGTATTTTTAGCTAGGTTGACTGAGATCACAAAGAACCAGACTAACTCAGACTAACATGTTAATCTGCACAGCATTGTGGAGCACCTTTTTTAATTTCGAATTATCTGGATTAAGTTGGAAAGACTGTAAAATTTAGAACTATTAACATTTTATGCCACAAGTTACATCATCTTGTATCAAATGTACATGGTTTTGTGCATGCCAACCCTTACTTAGTGCTTTCAGCATCTCTAATGGAGCAAATGCCTATGGTGTCCCTGGGTGTTTAAACTACATTGGTTTTACCAACTACATTGGTAAAACATGCATAAAGTCCATACACTTCCAGATCATTTCTTTGTGTGACTTGTAGAAGTCATGCTGTGATTTTAATGAGTTCTATCTTCACATATTCTGACTCCTGGAGGACCTTTATGACCTTGCTCTGTAAACTTATTCCCTCAAGCAGTTTAATACACAAAATAGAACTGTTTCTGAGAAATGGGGTTCTATGATCTCAATGGATGTATTTGGGTGGAGACAAAAGAGTATAAACAGTTGATACTCCTAGCCACATCAACAATAAGATGGAGAGAATCCTAAAACTCAGAGTGGTTGTGATTTTTTTGCTTTCAGTTTATAGACTGTAATTTTTCAAATTGGACAAAAAGTAGAATACTCACTTTTATTTTCAGTCAGCTCTTTTGTGCCCATTTTAATATACAATGCTTCAGTACTTGAACTAAAAACACTGAAATGAAAATAAGAAATCACACCATGGAATTACCTTTACAAAAAATCATTAGGCTTTATAATCACTGTAAAAAATACTTTCATTCCCTCTCCAAAAGTTTAGGACCTTACCTACCTCTCAGCAGTACCTTTAAGAACTGCAATTTTCCTAATGGCCTATAATATAGTACAAGTTCCCTCACAGATCAAGGGCAGCAGATCAATTTAAGAGCAGAGATTCTCTGAGCTAAGGTTAACAGCCCTCTGTGTTTATTTCAGGTAGACCTTCCTGTCTCTTAGAGATGCTTCTCTGGACCATGGTAAAAACATTATAAGCCTTAAAGTGAAGGCCATTTGAGAGAGTTGCAGACACTGACCGAATACATATTAAGTCAGTATTTATTGCATCTGTAACAACTAGAGTCCAAGACTAGATTTTGCATGCTCACACTTAAAATGTACAAATGCATTTATTGAAATTCCTTGCAGATAGATGTCTTATCCCTGTTTTCCTTCCCCTTCTCACATTAGAAATACCTAGCATAGCACTGTAGTGCCCTGCCTTCTGTTGGAGGACTCTCTGGAAAGCTGGAAAGAGAAGCCACAAGATCCAGTCTCCAGGAATCTGTGTAGACAGGATAAAGCATTCTGCTCTCAGGTTTCAGAGAGCTATTTCCTGCACTTAAGCATAGTGAGGCTGCCATGCCATTTCACTCATTTACAAGGCTGGTTCCTTAGCAGGATCTCTTGCTAAGGACCCATAGCCTTGATCTTCACCAGCTCCTGCCCTCCCTCAGGGAGGGGAGCAAAGCGTTCTGTTCAGCTCAGATGGCCCACACACTATGAAGCCTGGTAAAGCAAAGAAAAAAAAAAAGAAAGAAAGAAAAGAAAAAAAGAAAAAAAGAAAGAAAAAAGAAAAAAAAAAAAAGAAAAAACATGAAAAAAAAAGAAAAAATATTTATCTTGTTACTTTTCCATTTCCCGCAGCAGACCACAGTAAAGGACAACCTGCTTGTTCAGATTAAGATTTGGAAAAATCAAATCCCATCAGTGCAAGTATTGTATACTGCTCATTTATTGATCTGCTGGACTATTGTTTTTCTCTGTTTCATGCATTGTAGAAGTGAGAAGCAGCTGGAAAGAATCTAGAAATTCAGAATCCATTAGGATTCATCATTACTAGCTTCTGTGCCATCAGGGCTACTGCTTTTTTTCAGCACCTAGTTATGTCCAACTAGTAATGATTAGTATCATTAGCCTGTTTTACAATAATCAACAGGAAAACAGAGCCACCAGATGCTGTGATAGGCAACAGTTTGATGGGAGATGGGAGACTCTGATGGGACTTCACCATTTTCCCTCACAGTCTCCTGCCTCCTGCAAATCTCACCTTGTCAGAGGACAAGAACTTTTCCACCTGGGACAGCACTTCATGAAGGATGCACGACAGAGTGGTATTTATGGCTTTTATGCTGTCCAGTCCATCTGTTTAAGGGTACAGCTCCTCTGACCCAGTACAGCCACTCTCTTTCATTTACTTTCCCAGAGTATTCCATATGGCAAAGGAATCTCCCTACCTTTACTCATGTACGCTAAAGGACTTCTCTACTCCTTAAAGCTCCTCCTTGATGGAACTCACAGGTCTTTTTTGCTCTCACATACTTGGCAACTAAGATATGCTCCAAGTTGCTTTTTTTTTACTTACTATAATGGAAAAGATGCAGGTGGTATCTCCTTTCCCCTTGCCTAAATGGAAAACCCCTTCTGTTACCATCATCACTGATCTGGAGCACAGAGGGAGGTAACGTGGTCCAAGGCAAAGGGCACAACTCAGATGGGCAGCTCAGAAAGGGGCCTGAATGCCAAAGCAAATGGAGAGCACATCTGTTTGATCTAGCACACATTTGGAATCTAGATATTTGCTCGGGATTGGACTATCATGCTTGTCTAATCTTCTGTTTGGCCTTGCCCACTCACCTCCATGTGCGTTTATTTCTGTTTTGCCCAGTTCAATAAGCACCTGCTTTTGAGACATCAAAGAAAACAATAGCAACTGAATAATGTTAGCATTTGATGTTATAGAAATGAAATATCTGGAACAGAAAAACGCCACAAGATAAATGTCTTCAGAGTCAGAAAAAAGAATGTCATGGCTTAAACCTATTTACACGAAAGTATTTTCTCCGGTGGGATAATCAAAGTTTCAAAGATCTGGTTCTATATAATAGCAAATCCCATTACTATTCAGCAAGGGAAAAGCTATTTGCTTAAAATCAAGGTCCTCTTTAAGAGCTTCCAGCAGGAATAAAGCTTGTATTGCGTGCACAAGCAGACACAGAAGGCATCTCAAAGGGAAATGTTAGCCTCAAATTAATTTCTGTCAGATTTGATTGAAAAACTCACACATATCTGTCCATTGGAGGTTTGTGACCTGACTCTGGCTGACTGGGATTTGGTAATCAAATAGAGACGCCTACAATATATTTATCAGTTTTACTGCAGTCAAGAAATATAGCTGTAAAAGGTGTGTAACAACAGCAGAATTAGAACAAGGAGATTTTCTAATTTTCATGTGCAGCCTCATTTGCTCATTAACTAAGTGCCCATAATCAGAAAAAAAAAAGCAAAATACAAATAGAAATAATTTTAAAATGTTATGCTAATATTATTATGCCATGTCTGAACCAAGCTGTACTGTTATAGTGTAATGCACTTGAATGCATTCCAAGTTCAGATCCTCAATTTCTTGTGCACTTGTTGCTAGCCACTATTGCAGATACTCTAAAAATAGGCAAGACCTCAATACTTTCTCCTTTGGCAAGTTATGAAAAATTGTACCATCAATGCTTTGCTTAAATTCTCAAACAACTGCTCAAATTTCTTTTATTTTCTCTCAATTTCTTACTTCTAGAACTTTAACATCTACACATAAAATAATAAAAAAATCAAAATAAATCCCTTGAGAAAAGGTTCAATTTTTCAACCACATGTAAAAAAAATGAGGTACCTGAATGTAAAGCAGCAGTTACAGATCTGTAACTGCGTTGCCACATAGCTGACATTACAAGGGATTCAGCCAAACCCCTGATTATGTTGGAAGTCCCACGTGGAACTGCAGAAGCTTAGTTCTTTTGACAGAATAAAACCATACAGAATCCACATCTGCTGTCAGCCTTTCAAAACAAGGATCTCAATTTTTATGGTCATCTATAACAGGACTGTACGCCATTTTGAAATTTGACCTCATTGTATAACTTCATCATGAGACAACTTCTGAGGCACAACTTCTTATTCAAATTGTTCACTCTTTAAAGAAAAGGTGGGAAAAAGGAATGACATTCACATAAATTAAAATGAGGCAGCTGTAAGAATATCCTATTAGTCAGATCTATCTTCAGAAATTTTATGTAGTTTGTATTATATCTCATTTATACTTTCTTTAAGGGATCACTAAATGAAGAAGTTTGGGAAGAAAGGCAAGTGTGGAATAGGAAACTGAGGGGAGGAAGAAGAAAAAATTAAATAGAAACTTAGGCCGAATGGAGAGTAAGAAACAAGAAGGCAAAGAAACAGGACACGGGCAACTAAATGATGGAGGGAATGGGAGCTGGGCAGGAAGAAAAGGGATAAGAGCAGTCATTGGCAATAGCGCAAGATTGGAGGCTAAGTGAGAATGTCCAAGTTTCAGAGGTAAGATTATGATTATCATCTCAAGAAAATTCCGTTTTTTTCTAGAAGTTCTGTGTAGAAGGTAACGAGTCTGATAGATCCTGTGCCTGTGTCGATCCAGCTAAAACGAGGATCAGCAAAGAACAAAAAAGGCCACACTGGTGAAAACAGAATGGTAGATATTTGGGACAGGTATGTAGCTAATTTTTCTTAGATTTGTTCCTCCAAATAATACTTCAGGCTTTTGGGGACTGATATGGAGAAAGAAGGATTGTTTACACTCTGGCGAGCCTGCCTAGTACAAAAGAAACATCACCTCCCTGCTATCCCTGCCTCCAGAAGGTAGATCTCCATAAAAATGACATGTTAAAAACAGAAGAATTGACCTCTTCTTTCCTCTATTTTTATACTATTTTCTCAGTCTAACAAAAGAGGCAAATAAGAACACTGTCATAAGTTGACTTGTACGCTGAATGAAACCAGAAATAATTTTCCAGAACTGAGGCAGCAGCACTGTGACCAAAGACCAAAATCTCTAGGTGCTCTGAACTTGCTGGAAATTTTGAGTTTGGTTCCCTATTGTCTCTGTTCATGTTCATTTACTCTGAGGCATTGTAGAATGCCACCGTTTTGATTTGTTGTAACATTTTCCATTATACATTCCTCTTTTATCTTCTTTATCTACCAAAGAGGTAACAGTGTATTTTTAACAGGTATCTCCATTAGGATATTGACTAAGTGGCTTCCAAGTCCTCTGTCACAAATCACTGAAACAACAAGATAGGTAAAGTAGTTATTGATGTTTTCTACTGCCTTGGTAGCTGACACTATTCTAACTATTTCTGGAGAAGGAGGAAAAAAGGGAGTATAAAAATAACAGAAAAGGGTCACTTCAGAATCTATCTGCAGTCAATTGCAGCCACTTCCAAGTCCACAAAAAATATTATGGTGCACAAATGTAGTTTCCTGGATATCACACCTTCACAACTCATCACATTCTTTGCAAGGGATTGAAGCTGCAATGTCTGCACCTCTGGAATGAATGAGTTTTGAAGAATTATGGTGGATACAACTGAGCACCAACACACAATAACGTTTTCATGGAATAAAGTCTCTTAAGAGCCAGACTCCAGAGGTATGAGTTAAAGCAGGAGCAAGGCCAGACAACACTAAGAAGGGACAGGAGAAGGGGAGATCAAAACCATGCATAATGGGGACAATTTTAACAGAATGGATGGGCACTGTTGCTTACAAGGGCTCAAAAAAAGCAAGTGGCATGATCAAATAACATATTTCAAACACAAAGAGCTGCTTTAAAAGAAAAGCATGTAATTAAATTATGGAACTCCCTATCACAGAAAGACAAAGGTACAAGATAATGGGTATGAAAGACATGGTCTGGTTCCAAATCCTAACCAGGTTCATCGTTGTAGGAAGTCAGGAGGATCACCTTATATGTACCTTATTTTTATACTTTTTGCTAAACACCTAGAAGAAACCACTTTTGAAAACCCCAGTGGTGTCTGATACAGCAGTTACTGTGTTCCTCAGAAAGGTAAAATATCCCTCAGACAAATGTAATTACTAAGTCTTGCAATAATTTGTTTTCCTTAGAACTACAGTTCCAGAAGTCTTTACTGCATGGGAATTTCAGATTTTATCTAAAAACTTAAACTTCTAACGTTGATATGTGTGAAGAAAACTTGAAAATATGATCTCACTGCTCTACACGGCATGAAAAAAATAAGAGAAAATAATCACATGCGCATTTTATTTATGTAAATTAAGCCAATCTTATAGTCCTGGTTAATGATTTTGGATCACTGTGGGGACTTGCAGTTTTGTTTGTGCTTCAGACTTACAAGTACAGCAAATCTATTAGGCAGAAAATTATCAGAAAAAAAAAAATATCGTGTTTCCAGGCACAGGTTACATAAAATATTGTGGTTTTTCTTTCAGGTCTTCAAGTCAGTGCTGTCAAATTCTCTCAGCACTGACCATTTCTATGGAAGTCTGATCTAGGAACCCCTCATGAAGAGGCTTGTGTATAACCACCCTCAGTTTTACTGTGTATCTGGAATACCAACAATCTTATAGCTGTCCAAGAAACACATAGATATTCAGGGTTTGGGGAGAAGCACAGAACTGTTCATTCAGAACTTGTAATGGTCTGGTGGACTTACAGGCGGGCTGAGGGGCAGGGAGAGGAACTCAACCCTCGTTTCTTTACCAGGATCTGTAACCTGTGTTGACAGCACTGCTAATACTAGTTGTCTGAAAGATGGGCTGCTAACGACTGATTTTCAAACACTGCAGCTTTTTCAGTCTCCTCAAGTAGAAAAGAACTCTGCCCAGGCTCAGAAAAAATGCAGAAAGGGGTAAGCTGGGGTTTTTTTCTGTTTGCGTAATTCAATGCTTTGGGAGACAGGACAGTGTTGGCATCTCTTAAGCAACAACAAGCTGTGGCCCAACTTCTAACTATTTTACAGCTTATTTTAAAAAATACCCAAACGTTTCACAATGGAGTAAATAAAGAAGGAGCCTGCACAGATGATCTTTTCTAAAATTTCTGTTCCAGTACTGCACTCAGTGAAGGGTTGAAAGAAACTGCAGCTCTGCAGTTGTTACTGTCCAAGACACTTGAACTGAAAGGTGGTATTTGTGATCACAGGCAGTGCTGAGCCAGTTAAAAGCTTTGAATCTGATCATGACAGTTGTTTGGGAAAGATTTCACTAAGACAAAAGCAGAACAAAACAAGGACAGTAAAATAGCATGTCTTTTGACTTCATATTGCTACATTGACTGAATTTAATTTGACTTAATTTAAGTATTAACAGAAAGTCTGCTAAAGTAACAATTCAAAGTAAAAAAAAATCACTGAAATTAAAATTGCAGAAGTCTTAGAGTGAAAACATCAGGAATTTTGTTTTCTAAGTCTTACCAGCACTAGTGAAATATACTCACTTTCAATTGCAAGATTTTAACTTTACTGAGCATAAAATCTATTTTAATTTGTTCGTTTGTTTGGGGTTTTTTGTTTGTTTTTTGTTTGGGTTTTTTTTTGGTTTTTACTCTTCAATGAGTTTCTTTTTTTCATGATCTTTAAGTGAAAGAATATCTATGCTTTCAGGATAAAATAATTATTTTTATCATGGAAGGAGGTAAATGGCAGAGAAAAAAAATCCAAATAATATCTTTCTAAAGGCAGAACAACTATCTTATATAATCGCTTTTTACCTCTGTAGCAGTTCAACAGCAAAATTAAGCTTTTTAACATTCTAGAATTTGGTTAAGATTGTAGAAAACATTTTCAGCACTGCACCGGTTCCAGTTTTAGTATAGAGTATAACAAGGGAAAAGATGATTATCAAATGGATGTCTAAAGGCAAATTGCAAATGGTTAGAAAGTTTCTATTGCTACTTCAAAGAAAGAATCATGATCTTTTCTGTTCTGTGGACAATAGATATTTTTTAGCTCTAAAAGTGCCTTAGGTTTGGGGACTACCCAGTCTGCTTTCAGCATGTAATAATGAATTTAATTTTACCACTTCTCATTTTCAGAAATGGAATTTTTGCTTTTCGGCTTCTGCTCCTGTGTTTGTTTAGCACATATAAACTACAGTGTCATCAACAACATTCTGCATTGAAGTTGTGTTTACAGATACAGAGTCTCAAGACCTTCCCTTGTTTCAAACGTGTTCTTTAATTCTCATAGCAAGCGCAAATCCAGAGATCTTCTACCTGGCACCAGGCTACTAAAATTCATGTTTCAGCATTTTTCAAAAATTCTGAATGAATTGCCACATAAGCATCCAGACAGATGTATCCTGAAGTTGAAGTTAGTAGAAGTTCTATGTCTCGTGGTAGTTCAGAAGTGCCCAGCTAGCCACCCAACAACTATAATCTTCACTCAGATTCTCTGCTGTGTCTCATGAATCTTGTTGAGTAATGACCAGGGAAAGAATATGGGTCTCCTGCTCTTCTGAAAAGGAAAGTATTTCTGTGGTTTATGGAAAAAGAACATTTCCCAAAGTCCTTCTGCTTCTTGAGCAGTGTGGTAAGGGCTTATGCTCCTGCAAAGCATACTTTATTCAACATATGATACCACCAGCTCACCTGCAGAGAAAAGCCATCAGAGCTGGCGTGATGTAGAGCTCAACAGATGGAGCACAGGCTGCTGCCTACAGTTGCCAGGACTGTGCTCCGGTTTTGTTTAAACTGAAAGGCATGAATCCTCATGGATAGATTTAAAAATCTATCTATAAATTGCTGAGATCTAGGGATAAAGAGTTCTGTATAAACACCTCTAGATTAATACTCGTGTTATTTTTAATTCAGCTGCCATTAGCTACCATCTGTTTACATAATTCATCTGCACTGCAATGCTACCCTAGTGTGACTCTCTGAAAGTCAGCATTGCTGCAGAGCTATTCTTTCTCACCAATCTAAAGTATTAAATGGCCAAAGGCACCTGAAAAACTATTTTAAAACAAATTAACGAATGAGGCATGCATTTTAAAAGTGTCTTTCTCTAAATTGTAGCATTTCTGTGCACGTAAGCTTAAATTGCATTTTGCAATGATGGAAAAAAAAATGCAATTTTAAAAATTAATTCTCAAAATCTACCTCATCCCATTGCATTGTGAATTTTTGAGTGAGAAAAAAGCAGAAGGGACTCACATACAAGTAGAAATGTAATCCATAATTTAATTGTTTTATGGGTTTGTTTTACTTGGGTTAAAAACCTAATGAGTTAATGCATTAGTCAGAGTGTAACTAGATAGGAGTTATTTCCATTGACTTCAGTTGACTTTAGATCAGACCCAAATAAAAGACCCATCTTGCTAGTCTTACTTGAACAATGATTAGGGGGAAAAAAATGATACTGCATGATGTAGAAGTAGGGCAGACTTTCTGGTCCTTGATCAACAAACACACAAACCTTCCCAGACTTTCATGTCTTAACTTCTCTATGATCAAGCACACACATCTGGACTATGTTACTCTGGAACACAGTCCTCCCTGCACTTAACAGGCCTGGGCTGGAAGCTAGTGGAGCGTTCAAAGTGTCAGAAGCATCAGCACTCAGTAGGAAGGAGGGAGACAGAATTCCAGGAGGCAGGGGAATTTTCTGCCTTAAGCCCTTAGTAAAGCAAAGAGAAATACCTCTGGAAGCTCTACTAACCTGCGAATTTGTCTGCATTTTCTGTGTATGTTTAAACCAGAACATACATACTGAAAGACATTTGGATCTAGCACAAAGTTTTTCTTGAGCTAGCAAGCTTCCCCACCCCTTCTCAACCTCTTATGCATCGACTATTTTCTTCAGGGAGAAAAACAGATACAGATATAGAGCTTTTTAGGATAGCTATTCCATAACATCTATTTCAGAAAATATCTAGGTTTAGAAATGACATAGGGATGTCTTCCTCTGAGGCCCAACTCTGTGAGGTGCGAATGTCATTTAACTGCTCAGCATGTTGGGAGGAGGTTCTTCATATGCATCTGAAGTGCTCAGTCTCCGTTTAATTTAACACCAAGACAGAGCAACAGCCTATAATTCCTGAGCAGCTGAAACAACAGAAGCTTCCTGTGGTCCTGTATTAATGCTTCAGAGGGAAAAGCTGCAGGTGGATGTTCACTCATTGCAAATTCTCATTCTCCAGCATGTGCCTGTATCAGTTATCCTATACACCTCTGTCGGCTGGAGATTCCCTGCTATTGAACTTGACCTTGGAAGGTACTTTGTACATTGTTTTGCTTGGAAGAAAGGCCTTAGAAGAAAACATAGATGCTAATCTCAGTAAGCTTATATCCGAGGTATTTATTCAGTAGCAGACATGATTTTGTGCTTTAGGAGAAAAATTCCAAAAGATAATAGTGGTGTTTACTATGCATTGTTGTCATCAGTTTGATATTAGAAGTAGTAGTCTTTACATGAATAAACCAAGAAATAAAGCAAGAAGGATGCAGCACAAAAACAGGGGGGAAAAATTATATTACCTGTTCATATTTATTACTATACTGGAACCTGTGCCCACTTGGCTAACATTACCATGTGTTTGCAGAAGATGCAATGCAAATGAAAATTTAAATAGCATGTTAGTAAAAAACAGGGCTTGCTAGGGTAGTGCTGCACAGTGCCTGGGGAGCCTTTACCTTCATAATGGGCTAGTGCCTTCCATTTTCATTTCCTGAGCCATTTTTGTTACAAGATCAGAAACTTACTTTTTGAGCCATTAACCATGATGTACTTAATTTGTTTTGTCACAATTGCAGTGAAGTGAATCGGGCATGCCACACAGAATGCATGGTAAGGAGGGTTCTGGAATTATCTTTTGTTTTGTAAATATTAGGACCATGAGGTTCACTAAGATATCTGCTTAGATCTATTTGAAATGGGTTTTTTCACCCATTTACTTGCCTGGGAGAACATATTCCACTACAGATTTAATTATATATTTAGAAAACAAGATCTGTTATTACCAGTTTTTGTTTGCTCAATCCAGTCATGTGTTCAACACACCATGAAAAAGATACTGTACATTTTGCTAACCAAGCAATTCTGCCCCTTACATTAACATTAGAGATAATTGCTTTCTCCCTGCTTTAGTCAAGCTCCAAAAAATTAAGTAACATTAAAGACCTGTAGAGTGAAAAATTAATCCGCTGAGCATTTTATTATCTTTTGTTCTGATGCAACATCAGTTGAAATTGAGGGGAATATTTCTGGTACTTTTAACAGCAATGGATCATGTTCTTAAAGATAAGAAAAAGTGACACAGTGTTACATACAAACAATTCTGAAACAAGAACTTGAAGTAGAGAGGGTTGGGCCCCAGTCTTGAACAGCTGCAACTTGTAGAGAGTTTGGATATAAAGTTAGAATGTCACATTCTTCCCTGCAGTACCAGCATCTTCCCCCTGTACTTCTGTCAGCTCAGCTCTCCCAAAAAGGAATGTACCCTTTTATCACTTTTGTGTATATTTTAAAGCAAGATTTTTCACTTTGGAAAAGTCCCCAAACTCATAAAATAATAACGAAAAACAAAATACAAGAGAAAAAGAAAAAAACCCTTAAGTTTATATAGCAGATACCAGGAAAGGACTTCTACAATCATGTTATCACATGCCACTATCTCATGTATTTCCGCTTATATATTAATCTTTATTTTTCCGCAAACAATTTTCTGGACTTAGCTTGATTAGTAATTAGAAGTAGTTTCAGTGCATTTAAAGGCATGACTTTAATTTAAAAGTGTTTATGAGTCAGGTGAAAACTGGGCTGCTATCTCCTTTTACATGAGTGATCAAGTTTATGATGTAGGCTCAATTAACACTGTGCACCCAAATTCATTTGGGATAGAGAGGGTAACTTGTAAGAAGATTGGGAATCTGGATAAGAGTGCACAGAGAACTTTGATAATGTAGGAGAGGGATGACAGAGAACACTGACGTTTTACAAACGCACTGAACTTGAGCCCAGTAATCAGGCAACAGTTGTCGAAGTTTTTTTTAAAAAGGTAGGTAACAGGCATAAAAAAGAAAGTGATCATGATTTGCCATTTATTATAAAATCTTGCTTTCAGCTTAGTAATCAAGTACAAAAGATAGCAAGAGATATTTTATTGTATAGCTTTTCAGTAGCGTCAGCAGTTTCAAACACAGTGTTCATCACACTGTTCTGGCCAGAACTCAAGAAACAATAAAACATCTAAGGCTCTATTTTGATGTATGGCATACATGTGGTTAGTGGTTATACATTCAAACCTTTTGACTGGCATTACAGAAGAAATAGCATTGGGCTAACTCCAGCAGTTCTTGAACAAAGTCCTCATGGAAGTTAACTGGAAAGAGAGTAAACTGGAGTTTTATACCCCTGAGAATTTAAGCTGCTTTGTGATACAAATTAATGACCTGGCACAAGAAAAGAAAAAACTTGTGGGGGATGATTAGCTGCCATAATGGCTTTTCAAAGTAAATCACTTCTTACACTCTTTGCATATTTTCTACTCTAAAAGTGAAGAAAACTAAGAAAATTGCAGAATTAAATTATTTTTCATCACTGGAAGATTCATAAAAATAAATGTTTTCATTAATAACCAGGCTTCTGAAGTGGTCAAGAAAGATCCACAAACATCCCTATGGTATTAATCTCTGTTAACATACACCTGAGCTGAAGCAGAAAGCAGCCAAGTGGCATACATCACATGCAGGGAATAAAGGGCATAGCAAGAACAAAATGTGTATTTCCTGGGTCTTTGACTTTAACCAGTGTGGGGATAATTCTGCTTTGCCAACAGCTAATTCTTTCTGCTCCCAATTATATATATACACACACATACATCCCAAGTACGTGATATGTTACAGAGAAATGTGCTGAGGACAAGTAATGCCCCATCACAGCTAATAACCTTTGAAAGCTTTAATGTGAACAATAGTATGTGTCTGTTCCACAGATTTTTCATTAAAGTACATAGACCAATCATGAGGGGAAAAAAAAAATTGAGGAAGTAATAACCCAGAGGTTAAAAAAATATTGATTAGGAAAAATATTTTCTTCATAAAGATAACATTTCTCTCTTAGCAAAAAGAAGCTGCTTAGTTTCCAGGGAAAAAAAAACAAAAACCAAAAACCAAAATATGTTCTAAAGGTACCCCTTTCGTTTGTTGTGAGCTTTGTTGAATAATGAGCAAAACTGTCATTCGTCTTACAACCTTCTCTCACCTTACCTATCACACTGAAAGATTTAAAATTCTTCTGGAAAGTCTGTGCCACTTTATTTACTATACTGAAAAAATTATACACCAACTTTTAAATCCTTTTATAGGCTTTTTTTGCAATCTAACTACCTGCCCTTTGGTGCCTAATATCTTCTTATAAGATACGATGTTGTAAATTTAGTATGGATTACCACAGACTGCATTTACTTCTAATGAGACATAGTTTCTCCTGATCTTTTTCATCTATCTTCAGAGAAGAAAGATAAAAAAAAAAAAAAAGCTTGTTTCTGTCAAGAGTTCGTTCTTTGGTGTCAAGGAAACATGCTGGGTTTTTTCCTACTCCATCTTCTAAGTTTTCACCTTGATCTTGTAAAATATTACAAACAATCCAAATGCATATATTGCACTGCTGTTATGTAAATTCACACTGAATAGTCAAATAGTTGAAGATAATGACAATGATTACCTGAGATTATATTTTTCCATCCTTGAGAAATTCATTGGGTGGTACATTTCCAAATTTCTGGAGAATGTTGGGTGACTTGCAGACTAAGCCAAATGCAAATTAAGACAGCTGAATCAAGGGCCTTCTGAGGACTTCAAAGGGCTTTGGATGGAGAATCAAGTTCTTAGGACTTTTCATCTCTAGATATCAAAATACTTCACAACAATCAGTGCATTTCATTACTTCTATTTCATTGATGGAGAAACTGAGGTATGGCACAGTGAAAGAATTCTTCCCTATCATTTAGTCTGTGGCACATCACAAGATAACAGTCAGCTCCCATAAATTTCCCATTCTGCCACCTCAATCAAGTTTTCTTACAAAGATCGCCTTAGGAAATAGTTCTTACTCCAGTAATTCTGAGCCCTTCTGACTAAACACTGAAGTAGCATGTTATAAATCACTTGACAGAGTAGATCTGGATACTGATCCCTCAGGACTAGTCCTAGATGTGTTAGGAAACCTCCAAAATCACAGTGTGTTGTGCCTGCCACTACCAACTCCCACCATGGCAGTTCACTTGCATCTTTTCCTATCACCCTTTGATCCTCCCCATCTCTTACTAGTCCCAGCTACTTCAAGGGATTAGATGTAATTCAAACGAGATCCTGTGTTGATTTAGAAGTCCATTATTTCAGATATAAATTGTGTAATCTCATTTATGTCCAAAAATAAGTAGCATGCTACAGTCACCACCACAATGTAAATGGCTAATTACAATAAGGAGTGGGATGCTACTAAAAAATAACCCAGTCTTTGCCATCCCCTTTTCTTGCTTCTTCTAAAGCTTATAATCTGTTTTATATGTTGGAGGCTGGACTGACTGCATGATGTTAAATAGTTAGAGGGAAAGCCTGGCACTCTGGCACAGAGGAGCATTCTTAATAGCTGCTGTTTAATACATACCATGGGAAAAAATAGGCTGTGAGTGCCCACTGGATGAGCAACTGCAGTTAACTAATATATACTATTCCCAAGTGATACACAAACAATGAAGTAACCAAAAAGAGCCGTGTTAATTTCTATTCTGTTTTGAAGCAGGAGAATGAAATCGATATTTGTTTAATGGAAAAAGGCAATACTTGAGCTAGGCCATCAAGAGTGGCTGTCCTGTAGCCAAAGCCTAAGGATGGTAATCTGGGGACAGAGATTTTCTTTTTGAACTGTTTAACATGAGTTAGTATTGCCCTTCTCCTCATATTCCCCACTAAAAAAATGGGAAGTTGTTCCGTGAAGCAAACAGATGATAACTGTTTTCAAGTACTATGAGTATTTTGTGGTCTGGCACAGAATATTGTGCAGAAGTGTTGCTGGTGACCTGTCACTATCACCGCTGACAGCAACCCAGGCACAGATAAAACTGAGGCTGCTTTGTACTAAAAATTTACTTAAATGAAGTTGGAAGGTGAAGACTGGCATTCTGCTGCTACTGTGTTATGCAATGGGTAAAGTCCTTCAATATCTAACCCAACAGCTCATAAAAGTATTATTATCCACAAAATGCCTTCTAGGGAGCTAAAGAATGAGAGGAATGGAAAGAACTTATTTTAAATTTTAAAAATTACTTTTTGGGAGGATAAAATCATATTATTGCCATGTGGCAGCTGTATTTATCCACATGCACTGTTGAGAGTGATCATCTCATTAACATTGTCATACTATAACCATCTGCTGCAGGAATGCTGCATAGAAAAGCTGCATGGCTTTTTGTCTATGAAATACTCATCCCTTTCAAAACCTTTGGAGTTGAATCACTTCCTTAGTAGGGACCATTGGCTTAAGCAGGACTGTTAACATTTCATTAGTTTTGTTTCTTTGTCAGTTTGGTGGATTGTACAGCATTTTTTAAATCTGCAGCCTTTGGATAACATAACTTCAATGTCCTTGTGTTTGAATTCACTGAGAATTGCTGGTACCAGAGCTAGGTATGTTCCCCACATCAAAATTAAACTCACTGCAAATGTATTTGTCTAAAAAGATACTCCACTCCAAGGTGGAGAGAGGTAAGAGCAGATACTTAAATAGTCTCTATTTTACCTCAGGCACCACTCACAGGCACTACCCTGCACCCCAGGGATGTAGATTTTCACTCTGACATTGCTTCATAATCAAGGGTTGTCCCAGGGTGAACTGTCAGACCTCAGCTATGTGATCTAGGGTCAGATCCTGAGGGGGATGTAATAGGATGGGAAGAGACATTACAGAAAACACAGCTATGCAAAGAAGCAGGTTGATACACGCAGTTGTAAGGAAAGAAAGATATGGGTTTATGAGTTTTTTTCCTAAGCTAGGTTATGATTAGAGCATCAGAAAACAGAACACACAGGGAGGACTGTATTTTCAGAGATGTAAAGGCAGTCTCCCTGGCACAGGAATATGTGATTAAAAGGCTCAATGGCAATAAACTGATGGCCTAATCCTGAGTTACACTGTGGTCACTTTTTTGCTCCCTGAAAGAATGTGTATATTCCTTATCTATATGAATATCAGTACACAACTGGAAAGAAAGGGGAGTTCACTGAGACAACCAATGTTTTATTCTGCTGGCCAGGATGCATTCTGCACCTCTGGTCAAACGGTGTAGCATGTTGGTATGGTGGCAGCACCAGAGAGAGTGAAAAGACTTGAGACAGACAGTTTAATGTTTTGGGCTGCAGAAAAGTTAATCAGACTTCTCTCATGAGTGATATTCAAGACCTGTACCCAAATTAAGCTGGTTCAATTATGCTATAATAACTATGAATTAATGCAACCTTACAGAATCCAAAAATACAGGAACATTTTTTTTCTTCAGTTCTAATAAGCTCTGTGCCTTTAATTCCATGGTTTTGACCTATTCAATGTGTCAATCCGCAGTTTAATAGGGAATAGGGTATATTTGGGTGAAGACTCAACCCCTTTTGATGAACAGCCAGACCCTTATTCAATTTAGTGGAACCAAGATTTTATGTCACATCTGTCAAATGGCAGTATCAGGAGCTTTCTGCTTGGCAGGAGTCTAATTGTGTCTTAATTTATTTTGTTGTTTCTCCTGACTTTTCACATTTTTAGTTCTTTCCTTCCTCTCTCTCTCCAGTTCTCAGTTAAGCAGTATTACAAAATATGTATACAAAGATGGCAAAGTTGAAAATTCACTTCAGAATGTTAGTGTAATATGCTCCATGGTTATAACTAGAATATTATGCATGGAAAACATACAGTATTCCTGAGGTAGGAGCTCTGATAACCTCATCAATCATTTCCTGTACGTTATGTACACTATTTAAGTAACTGGAAAGCTAAGTATTTTTCCTTGGGGTTAAGTGCATGTCAAGAAGAAGATGAAAAGTGTTTTTCACTGTAAATACGAAATAGATTTTCCAACGATCTATTTAACATTGACTCCATTAAATACTTTCAGTAATAGAGCAGATCAGAAGTAGTGAGGGAAAATAAATATCAGAAATAACACTTGTGGAAAAAAGGATTAGGAGAGAGCTTCACTAGATTCGGTGATTTCACTTATGAGAGTCAAAGACAAGATACAACACATCCATAAAGAAAGCAGAATTTTCTGTATTTATATGCCAATATTTGAAACATTTATTTCTTATATATTAATTATTAGAAAGGTTATGGTTGATATTTTCAAAAGTATAAAATACTGGTTTAAATCTTTTCCTGCTGAAATCAATACCAACTATCAACTTTATTGGCAGCAGGGATAAGCAGCTGACTCTGCAAATACTACTTCCTAGAGACCTTTTTTTTCTGTGTAGAGGAAGAGGGTTATTTTGAAAATCTGTTTAATCTGTAGTTATTTCACCTTGAAATCATACAAAATATGACAAGTTCAAAAAATATACCTTTTTTTTTCATATAGAAAAGGCTTCCTAGAGGACTAAGAAGATCTGGAGCAAAAAAACAAACAAAAAACCAATTGGCTTGCTTTGTCCACAACATAGCAAGAAAAGCAGATGAAGCCAAATACAGAGAAGCTTCAGATTCCTGTGACAACTATATATATAAATATACCATACTACATTTTTTTCAGGATTGTATTTGATGAAAAAGTTGCTATTTAGGTAGTAACCTGCTCCTTCAATTTTTTTGCAAAATTTTCCTCTAAGATACTTGAATACATGTTGGATAAAGCCCTGACCTTTTAAATAAATACTTCTTAACTAACTTGGCAAACCCTTCATCACGCAGGAAATTTAATACTAAAAGAATGGCTTATGTTATACTAATTTTGTTCTGTTGTGTCCTGAAATTTCTTTTTTTGTTAGATTAAAATACAAGTAGACCAATTATATCCAAAGTATGTCTGTGTATCACTGCAAGACAGTTTATATAGAAGAATGTCACAAGGATTTAGAAAAGTGATATTTTTGTGATGTGTATTTTGTGATTTTTAGGCAGGCCATTTGGAAAGATGCTTTTCAAATAGGTGGTCTTGTTCAAAAGGAGAAACACACCACATAGAGCTGTCAGTAAACTTAATACTACATCATCTTCTGGTTACCCACAATCAAATTCTGGAAGCAGCAGTGGCAGTAAGAGTAAAAGCAGCAGCATATCACTGAGATTCATGCAGATTTGTAACAGCCTAATGAAAATTATAGCAAAATACCTGGGTAATATCACCTGTATATAGAAAGATTACAGAAGCACAAAATCATTCTGTGTATATGTTACTGCCAACTTGGCTCACTCTTTATCTCAAGTGCCCTGTTGCCCTGATCACCAAAATGGTGCACGTGGCTACTGACAACCAGGATCCTCTCCATAGTGAGAAAAGTAGGGCACTCCGTGACAGTTTGCTCCTGGGTCTGCTCTAGACTGGAAATATCAAGAGAGACCCCGTAATGCGAGGCTCCTTCCTCTTGAGAAAGTCCTCCAGCTCTATCCAGCAGGCTTTGTGCCTTCGTATGTTCCTTTGCGTCTCCTTTCTGGACATGAAAAATCTCAGAATAATGCAAGACACCCACCTGACAGACAGAAAAACTAATGTCACATAAGTTCAGGTACTTAAAATTGGAAACTCTCAAGAAAGCAATGCCTCAAGACAGTCTGCATCAATCACCTTGGGAACCAGCATTCTCTTGCCAGTTCAACCTGTGAAAAGAACAGAGATAGAGCTATCTGGAGAATTCAGTAGTGAGGAGGATTTCAGCTCTGCCACTAACACAGACAATGAGCAATTGATAATAATGAATATGATAAGCAGCACTCTTAAAGTCACTTTGTAAGAAAGATAATTTGCAAAAATTATCTGAGCCTAGACTGAAGTTTTAGAAATTGGGATTCTGGATTTGCAAATTTCAAATTTCTGAAATGTTAATAAAAATAGGAAATCCTAGAGTCAAGATTTGGGGTCCTCCCTAAGTATGTCTCTTCTTATTATTTTATTTATATTCTTTTTATTTACATTTATGATTATAGAGCAGTTCTCAATACATAGGAAGGAAATCCAATTGCTAAAAACTAGCAAAACCTAAACATGAACCTGGAGATAAAATTTAAGCACGTTCTTGAGACTCTTGGACAAAACAGTATCTTAAGAATGTTAACTCATATAATAATGTAAAATTTGATCATATCTGAATGCTATCTTTGGTGAAAATGCTCATTACTCAAATTACATTTATGTTTGACAATGGAATATGGCTCCTACAAGAAACAAACAGTAATGCTGCTTTCAGAAGATGAAACTAATAATCAGCTAGAAAGTATACACAAAGGAGAAGTGGAAACTTTTAAAAGAACAGTAAAGACTCTACAACAAGACCACAAAACATCCTTGAGGAACACATGAAAGCATCCATTATAGGCTTACATCTATGGACTTTTAATTTTCATATTTTGTTTCAAAGAGAAAAATATCACTGTGAATGTAAATTAAAATCTAGGAACTGTAAAGATACATACTATGTGAAACAGAAAATATAGAAGTCAATCATAAGAATTCATGTCAAGAAGGGTTTTAATTCTACTAGGAGGGAGAAGGAGTTCTAAAAATGGAATGATAGCTAGAACTATTTTATTATTTGCAATAGTAAAATAAACACAAAGGAACTGAGAATCTTGCATTAGTTTAACATTAATAGTCATGTCCCACTAGGTACAAATTAAGAAAGATCATAACATATTGGAGGTATAGAAGATAACAGCCACAAAAACTACTTCTAGGATGCAAAACACTTTTTCTGAAAGAATCAGTATCATCTTTCTATTTTCATTAACAAACCACTAAGAAGTGATTTTATGTTATGCTATGAGTACTAACAGGGGGAAGAGATCTTTTAATACCAAATTTTCAAAAGCTGCTGACAGATGATGCCATAGTGGACATAATGGAGTGGCTGAAGTAAGACATTTAAATTTGTCATAGGGATAAGGAAAACCCATTTCCTATTAAGTCTTGCAATATCAGAACTAAGAGGAACTTATCTAAACTGGTAGGAGACACATACAAGAGACATTTTTGAAACAGGGGGAAAAAACCCAAGAACTTCTTTACATAGCAGGCAGAAAACATATGGGCTTCACTGCCTCAGAAGACAGTGGAGGCAAGCAGTAGCAGAACCAAGAGAGCATGTACATTTACTGATACTGGAAGGAGCAGTCAAGGATGTGCCTTCTTACATTCCTAATTGCATGCCAGTAGATGCTGTGGTAAAACAAGGGGGGTGGAGATTCGATGCACATGCTGCTCTCCCCAAATGGCATCCCTTATCACCACTTGGGGGTGAAGCACTGGATAGACCACCATTCTGATCCAGTAAGACAATTTTTTCTCTTCTTTATTTTTCTAGCAGAGAGCATAACTGCCCTTGAAACAACTTATCACAAGTGAAAAGAGTTCCCTGTAATTGGAAATGTTACTTCAAGGTATGTTTTCTTCTAAAAAAATGGTACAAAGATGAATTAATTCGGGTAAATCTCATGACCTGTGTTAGGGAAGAGTTCAGAGCTTGTTCCCTTCTGCCTTCATAATCTATAGAATTTTCTCATAGCATAATAATTTTCAGTTTCAGATTTGCTCCTTCTTTAAAAGTTTCTTAACATTTTTAACCATAATGTTTTAAAGAGGGTTTTCCTTACTATCTCTGCCTTTATATATAGCTTTTGTTTATCTTTGATAAATGGATAATTGTACTGGATTTATGTTGTTTACTGTTCATATTTTTTCATCTTCTCTGTGTGGTCCACCTAGCACAAGAAGTTATCTTTCAATAAAGACTGCCTGAGAGTGAAGATGAAGAAAGAGAGCAGAAGAAACACTGACAGGGAGTGAGGGTCAGAGGAAGAAAGAAAGGGGAATGTTATTCCTGAAGGTTTGAAAATAATTCACTATAATTTGTAAAAGTTTTTAAGTGCCAAGGAATGTATATCAACTACTTTAAAGAATTTTTAAAAATCTTTCTGATATTATTATCACACATTGTCTTTTTAAATAGATGATCATTAAGATTTCTTCTATAAATATGATGAATTTGTGGGGCGTAGTGGTAATGTGTACTTATATTTTTTACCTTGCCTTTTTGGTGCTATGAAAAAATATACAGGGATAATACTTAGCTCCAATTAAAGAAGGAAGTTAACTATGATGCTCATATGGTACTACTATGCTTAACCAAATTTTCTTTAAGCTTGTTAATGACTTTCCTGTGAAGATTTCCATATGCACTTAGCTTTATAAGCTTATCTAGCTTCAAGCTATTTCATTAGTGTATTATTTGTTGTTTTTTTTCAATTTATAATTGAAAGGGGTTTTATAACCATTGTTCTTATTTCAGGAAGAAAAGTAATAAATAAATTTTAGAGGTGGATCAAGAACAAAAAAGTAAAAAACTTGCAAAATAATATGATCCTAGCAGGTAAAATAAGATCTTTTTTGATGTATGAAATTTCTGAACATATTCAACTATATATTCATGGAAGCTATGGTACCAACCAAAAGTATCCTCACAGAAATAATTCTTTGATAGTGAGGGTAAAAAAAAAAAAAAAGGCTTTGCAAAATTCTTTGTTTACAAACAACCAGAAAGAGGAAAACTTTTGAACATCTGTTGTACTAACAACAATATTAGTTATATTTTATACAGTACAGTGTTTTAAAATGCTATTAACTTACAGAAAATACCCCTTTTTCCTTTTTTTTTTTTTTTTTTTTTAATGAAATAAGTGGTGGCAAGAGTGACTGGAGATAATGCAGCTGAATATTTTGTTGGATGAATCAGTCCTGCTTGAAAGCAACTGAGAGCTCTGGGAGACAAAAATACAATAATCTCTCTCAAATGGCACAGATACTTGTTACGTTACACAGTTGTCAGGGATAAAGTGTGTTAAAGCAAGAGATAAGAATTCTAGCAGTATTTGGAATCTGAACATCAGTCAAAGTCCAGGTTTCAATGATAATTCTGATTCCTATAGCAAAAGATACATCAGATACTCCTGACAAACTTAAATTTTAGAAAGCTGCCTGGTGGTGTTGGCATTCCCATCAACCAGAAGCTCTGCATTAAGGCTGGCACTGTAAAAGCTAAAAGCACCATGGTATGGCTAGAATTTTTATTTAAAAAGACTTACAAAGAGTGCTATTTTTGGTGAACCTAGTGAAAACTAAATGGCAAGGTAGAGCCAGCCTATCACTTGAGATGGATCTGAGCCAAAATGCTCTACTTAGACTTCAAAGTGTTAATAATCTCACAAGGGATTCCAGACCTCTCCCACTTGTACAACTGACTTAACACAGATTTCAGACCCTTCTGCTGTCAGACAGGGAGAGACAGTGGTCTCTACAGTTCGGACAGATCATTTACTCCCCTTAGACAATGCTGTAGTTTTCACTTATGCTGAGCTATTCTTAAGTTTTTTATCTCCAAAGGCTGACTGGGATGTTCTCAGACCCCAGTTTGTAGGATGCTGAGTGCTTTGTAGGAGGTGCTGAAAGATTTTAAAACTCCCAGACGTCCTTGTTTCCTGATGGCTTTCTGCACTTTTGGAGGGTGGGTGTGAGAGGGGTGGCCAAATCAGTTGACAAGTTATTAAATTTTCCTGACAAAAATCACATCATATTGAATTCATACCTTAAGCCTAAGCAAGAAAAAAATTAGTTTTGAGTGTTTCTGCCAGAAATAAGTAGCTCACTGTAAGTAAATCACATTGTTTATATCCTTTATTCTGCGTGCAATGAAAACAAGAACAGCTGTTACTTGACTGCTCTGTTTGATACAAATGTGCCCTGTTAGCTGTTATAATAGCAAAGTTTACAAGATCTGCCATCTTTTCCCTTACACTCAGTTTTTCTTGGCATTTATAAAGTCAGTTATTAATGTTCCTTCCGGTTTAAAAAATGCCACAAAATGTCTATGTTAAGGGGGAAAAAAAAACCTAACCTTGAACCCAAACCCCCTATGCAGTCTTTTTTTCCCCCTGAAAGTAGGAAAAAACCCCAACATACCAGTAGAGTTTCCTTTCTCTAAATATACACAGTCTTTATGTACAAGATAAGATAGCTATGCATTACAGATTACAGGACAAATCCTGGCTCCATGGACAGCAATGGTATTTTTTTTTTCATTGATTTGAACAGGGCTAAGATTCAAGAAGGTCAGAATGGGACTGGAATGAGTTCTCTGGGTAAGCAGCACAGCTGTCAGCAAACATCTATTATAGTCTCTTATAAGTTTATTAAGTCTCATCTTGAAATCAGTTACATTTCTTGCCAGTGAGGTTCTCCTTTGGAGCACACTTCTCTGACACATGGGAATCTACTCATTTCCAGCCTAAATGTGCTGAAAACAGCTGATACCTATTTGATCTCATACCTTTTACTTTAATAGCTCATTTTCCTCTTTGGGTCTTTTTTATTTCTAGACTGAAGAAGCCAAGCCTTTTTTTCTGCCCAGTCTTCTCCACAGAATAGACCTTAAACTGCTTTGCTCCTTTTGGTGGCCCCTTGCCCCTTTCCAGTTTGAATAAATTTTTTTATTTTTTTTTTCCCCCAACAAAATTGACTTTACACTTACTTTTATTTCCAGGTGATGTCTCAACAATATTTTGCACAATAACAACCAAACATCTCCTTCATAGATATCCCTTGGCTTATATGGCCATGATTTTAATCAAAATCCTGAAACACTAAGAGTAAGAAACTACCTTTAGGAAGGGGACATTGTCTATTATGGGTTTGCAAAACCCCGGCTGGTTGGTGGACTCACACAATTCAAACAGACCTTCCTTGTCTGTTTTATCCAAACATGTAAATTCATCTTATCTCCCAAACACGTGGATATTGTCATCTACACGTGTGTCCTGTGATTTCTTCTGTGAGAATTGGGCCCTTCCCTGGTAAGTTTCACTACTCATTGTTCTCTGATATTGATGATACCCATCTCCTGTGGCTACACGCAGTAGTAAAAAAGCTCAGCAACCACCACCTTCCATTGTTCATGCTGACCTGTCTTTTTCAGCATGGGGATGACATTTACACACTCATCATGGTACCCTGATATTCCATAGACATCTGGTAACAGGAAAAAAAAGTAGATTTCCATCTAGTGTGTTGTTTGCAAATTAAACATATTAATGATAGTTATATTTACATGTTCTAGTACTGACACTGTTAGGTTTGATAGGTTTCTCTCACCCCAGTATCAACCTCTTTATCATTTTAAAGAACTGCTCTATCTCCCCTTGGTCAAAATTCTAGCTTTTAGTTTCTAAAGGTATGACAACAGTATGCGTGATTTTTATATGCAAGTTAATACTCTCTGCAATTAACTTTGATTGTATGGTATTATGGCCACTTGGCTCCATCACTGTATTCTAAGATTTCTCTTTTATTGCCAGAGTTGACCTGCATATTTTTAAATACTTGGCTTTGGTACATTAACACTATAACTCCACCTTAAATTTGGAATAGGTCCACTGGCAAAACATTGGTGACAAAGACCACTACATATTGCTTTTTAGCTTAGTTTATATTTTTAATATATAAAGGAAATAATTTGGGCTCAAGCAAGGCATTCTAGTCTTGCTTTAAAAGAGACATGCAGCAGCTTCTAGAATTGTAGAAAGCACCCAACTATGCTGTTCCACTGGGGGGCTGACCCAGAGCCCCTGATAACTGGAGGGTACCTTGTCACTCACCATGGCAGCTGCCTTCAGTCTCTTCATAGCTGGATCTACACAGCTCTATCTCAGGTAATCAGGAGAGTTCAGCTTTAAAAAGGCTCTCACTCACAGGTAAGGAATCACAAAATCACAGAATGGTCATGGTTGGAAAAAAAAAAAAAAAAAAAAAAGAAAGAAAAAAATGTATCTGTATCACCATGCCCACTAAAGCATGTTCTGAAGTGCCTCCTCTAAACAGTTTTTAAAAACCTCAAGGGATGGTGATTTCACCACCTCCCTGGGCAGCCCATTCCAATGCCTAACTACACCCTCGGTAAAGAATTCTTCCTGACACCAACTCTGAACCTCTCCTGGTGCAATTTCAGACCACTTCGTCTAGTGCCACCATTATTCACTTGAGAAAAGGGGACAGCACCCACCTCCCTACAACCTTTCAGCCCTTCTAAGCCTTCCAGGTAGCTGTAGGGAGCAGTAAGACCTCCTCTCAGACTCCTCCAAACTAAACATTCCCCATTTTCTCAGCCTCCCCTCATAGGGCTTGTTCTCCAGACCCTCCACCAGCTTGGTTGCCCTTCCCTCAACTCGTTCCAGCGGCTCAGTGCGGGTCTTGTAGCGAGGGACCCAGAACCGAACGCGGTACTCGAGGTGCGGCCTCAACAGCGTCGAGAATGGGGAGGGCAGGAATAAAACCCGACCGGCACCCGCTGTGCCTACTGCAGGGGGTGAGGTAGCGCCGCCGTGCCTGAAATAATCACGCACGATATACACATACATATTAAAAAAAAAAAAAAAAAAAAAAAAAAAACCTAACGGAGAGAAAAGGGGAGGAAAACACACTATCCCCTCGAAACTACATTTCCCAGGATGCCTCCGAAATCGCCGGCTTCCTGCGCCTCACATGACGGCTCCCTGACCACGCCATGGCGGAAGCCGAGGAGAAGGTAGAGGCCGGGAGGGCTCTGCGCCGCCCGAGGGGGGCGAGGAGCGGGGCGGTGGGAGTGCGGGGCCGAGGCGGCCCTCGGGAGCGGAGGGGCGAAGGAGCAGCCCGTGTGTGACGGGGCAGAGCCTTGCGGGGGGTGCGGAGGCCGGTGGCGGGGCAGGAGCGGCGGCTGGAGCTTCGCTGCGCCTAGGCGGAGGAGACGAGATGGAGGTGGCCTCCTCTGCCGCGCCGGACTATGAGGCTACCTATGAGGTTTTGTCTAAAAAAACGCTATAAATGGCCAAGGGAGGCGGCGCAAGGCGTATGGGCTCCGCTTTGTAGATGGAATACCGATGGGGGGACCTGGGAGCTGGGCGGGCGGGGTTTAGAAGTAGAGTTGATGGCGCTCTAAAGCCAGGATTAGAGAGTTGAAGGGTCTGTGTGAAATGGCTGAGAAGCTGTCGTCTATGTGGTGGCACAGGAGAAGTGAGCAAGTTCATTTCCAACAGGGGAGTTTTGTCCTGAGATAAAATCGGAGGAGTTTGGTGTTTGTGACCTGTAGTTCTCTGAAGTGGGTGTCCTCCTAAAGATCCCCCTGCCCAGACTCCTTTCTCCTAAGAAAAACGTGAAATTATTGCAAAAAGTAAAGTTCCCAGTCCTTTCAGATACCTTCTCAGTGTTTCTTTGCTGAGCCAGGACTTTTTATTCTTTTGCTAAGCTGTGTGATGTATGTCTGTCTTGAATGGCTAAAGGTGACAGAGTCTTAAAACTACCTCAGGGGAATTAGCTTTAATTGAAAATTGCCCTCTGGTTTTCACCTCCACTGCCGTCACTGGTTTTGCTGGGGGGGGCTGGCTTCATTGCCTGTTTTGGTGAGTTTTCAACACTGGCAGCATTTGAAAGGTTTCTTGGGATGAAACCAACTCTCAGAATTCTTATTCTTTAGCAACATAAGAGGTAAAAACAGCCTGTGTTTTGCTGTGTTTGGACTATGACAGGGAAGTCTCCTTACTCTTCTCTGTTTCCTCTGAAGAGCATGCACACTGCCACCATAAATAGGGATGTTTGTGTGTGACATGTGTGAAACTCAGGTTTCATGGGTTTCCCCTCCTGGCATCTTTAGGTCATGGGACCCAAAAACATAGTTGATATGATTTGATTATATTCAGGAAGAGAAGGAAAAACCCAATATTCATATTGGAAAGCCAGATGAAGAATTTATTGAAAAGTTATGTTGGATCTGCTTAAGTGAGAGACTTAGTGGTGAGAGATTACTTCACATTTCTGTGGCTTCCTCATTTGTGTTCCCTTTCTCCATTCTAAGGAGTCTCGTGCAATAGCATTTGCCAGCTGGCTGAAGCATACTGCTGATTTTTCCCTGCAGTCTGAGACCTGCCAATGGCAGCCATTCCTACATGATTTGGGATTCTGGTTGACTACAAATCCCTGTTGAGGGATTTCCTTTTCACAGATACAGGGCTACTAAAACGTAAAAGCGGGGGATAATCCTCTCGATTCATGCACTGGGATGCAGGAGAAAGGAGCCTAACAAAACCCCAGAGCAGTCATAACTGCAATTTGCCTACATGGGTGGGAGAAGTGAAGCTAAAAGCTTTTCATAGCGAGTTGTTAGCAGAGTGAATTAGTAGGGAACAAAGATAGTTTCTACATCTTTCCTAAACCAAAACTCCCTCTGAATTTGCTTTGCTTTCTGCAGTAGAACATAAAGGTCGTGAGGCATTTATGTGAGTTTGTATGTTGCTTATGAAATTTAGTACCTGCAGTTGCAGTGGCTTGGGAATACCCAGGCATAGATCCTAAATCAAAGCAGGATTACTGTTACTGGTCTTCCATGCATTTGTGTTCTCCTGAATAGTCTAAGAGCCAAAATTAGACCCAAGGGGGAGGGAGGGAATCTTAAGTGATGTAGCTGTGCTAGAAAGATTCATCTGTACCAGCGAAAGTGTCACTTGCTCTCATTATTTTGTTTGAGAGATTAGGATTTTAAAAAAAAAATCTGCTCTTGATACAGAGTATGTGAGTTGTATCACAACATCAGAATGGTAGTGGTAATAATTTTGGCTTGTAAAGGACCTGAGTAGGCAACTCTTGGATTCATAGAATCATAGAATTGGCTGGGTTGGAAGGGACCTCAGAGATCATCAAGTCCAACCGTTGACCCACCGCTGCGGTTGCTAGACCATGGCACTGAGTGCCACATCCAGTCTCTTTGTGATATTTTGCATTGCACTCCCTGTGTTGCTGTAGTTTGTCCATCAGTCAGTGTTACACAACAGTATTTTAGTTCTGTCCCCATTTGGCTATTGTTAAGTAGACTTTAAGATGCACAAAGGTTATCTGTAACCAAACTGTTATTTCCTGAAAGGTAACTGCATCTTTTGAATGAAACCCATGAGACCGACTAACAAGCTGTTGTACATGCAAAGTCAAACCTGAGCTTGAAAGGATACCAGGATTCTACTCCATCTTCCCATGTTCTCATCTTCTTTCTACTTGCAATGTCCTAACTCATGTCATTAATATAGACAACACAGATAATCCTTCTATGGGAGGCATGTTCGAGAGTTGGATTTGGCTGTAGTAAGTAAAATGGAGTCAAAAGATGGCAGTAATCATGGTAATAACACCTTGAACTGAGTTTCCTGTAGCAAGTAGAAATGCCGCTTTTGTTTCTCCCCCATCTGTATCTCTTCTCTGTTGTGATGGTTACTAAAGGTGAACCTCTATTTGTTTTTTGCCCAAAAGTCACAATCAGGGCATTTTATAAAGATGGGAAAAAAGAAACTGTTGGTAACTGTCTTTTTTTTTTTTTTTTCTGTGGTGAAATTCTGCTCTTATTTATCTTGCTGTCCAAATGCAGCTTCATAAGATTTGAAATGCTTCTGTCTCCCTTGCTCAGTCTCTATCATATTTTGTTGTTAAAATGCTTACATTCACTGTCAGCGTATCAGTTGTAACCTTTTATTGCTATTGATAACGATAAATGCATTAAGTAAATCTTCATTTTGCTGACCTCTTTGAGGAGGCATTGCATCAGCAGATTTTCTCGGTGGACAGGTGAGAGATTAGCAGGAGTTGACTTACAAAATTTTTTTGTAGGACAGTAAGAATCATTGTCTTGCCAGAGATCTTTTAAAGGTACAGTTGCATCAAAAGCAAGAGAAAGCTGCATGGCTTGCATTGAGATGGCATGGGAAGGAGGAAATAATTTAATGCTGGATTTCTATAGATAAAAAGTTTGTAATCAATCTCAGTTTTTAAAATAAGCTTCTATTAACAGCTGATTACTTGAACAACAAAGTTCTTTTGTGGGTCATTTGAGACGGCTGTTCCGTCTTGCAAGTCAGATGCAAAACTTTCTGCCATTTCTGGAAGAAGGGAAGCTTTCATGTGGAAAATTTGCAGGTGAACTTTGAGTTACTTTGTCTTCTGTCTCTTAATGAAGCTTTGAAATGTACTTTAAAGGGGGAAATACCGCTCAGTTAACTATTGCTTAGCTGATTTTCTCTTCATTATTTGTGTCATTTACAGGAAACCAGGTCTAATGAGGAATCAACAGATGATTCTGAGGTAAG
Organism: Heliangelus exortis; assembly: GCF_036169615.1. Lineage (NCBI taxonomy): Eukaryota > Metazoa > Chordata > Aves > Apodiformes > Trochilidae > Heliangelus > Heliangelus exortis. Next base: position 51,528,176 of record NC_092423.1, on the reverse strand, counting down.
CCAGCTTGAAATGCATCCCGCTTGATTCTGTGTGAGTGATAGTTCTGTTAGTATGGAGAGAAAAATACTACCTCATTGGGTTTTTTAGAACTTTTGCTAGTACTGTGTAGCAAGGAATGCTAATCTGGGCTTAAAATATTAAAAAGGGTCTGTGATTTGCTATTAGAAGCTTCTTTATGTTTTCAAAAAAGCACAGACACCCCATCATAGTAAAATTAATTATGTTGAGAGACAAATTCAAGTGCACGCGCTTCTGCTTGGAATGAAAATTTAATTGTAAGTATAATTATATATGCAGTAATACTACATTCAGGTAATTACTGTGTTATTTAATAGCTTCATGGTCTAGAGGTAATCATGTTCTGTGGAGTCTCTGTTCTTCAGATGACATTTTGTCATAAATTGTCTTATGGTCTGGAGAGGTCTGCCTTCCCTACTGTAGGTCCTGGAAAAAACTGGATTGAGGGTCACGAGAGGACGAGGACTGCAAAGGGTTCAAGAATTTGTCTCTGAACAGTACTGTACTAACTGCAAACCTGCCATTTTGAAAGGAACCATGAGAGATGTTGCAGATACTCGACTTCAGTGTGGTCTAGGATACAGGAATGAAGAAATAAAGGTTGTTGAGTAGCTTCAGTTGTGGCCACCAGCAAGGACAGATGACACAGAACAGGGTGTTTTCTCCCATTATGTATCTGCATGAACGTGTCTCCTAGACTTTCAAAGCTTTCAAAACTTAAAAACTAGCTTTACTGTTAGGAAAAATTTCTGTTCTTTACCTAGGACAATTCTTCATTCTTCATACTTGGGGTCTGGGTTTAGGCACCAAGCAGGAAGAAGTGCTGGTTTCTGAGACAGGAGGTACTGCAGAGACTGAAGTAGTGGAGTTGGAAAAAAAAGTTGTTTTTGCAGAATAGACTGGCTTTATTTCTTAAGGGGTAATTTTTTTCCCCTCAGCCTTTCATGAGTGGCTGTTTGCAGTGACACCTTGGGACATTCGTGGTGAGAAGTAGGAATTTCTTCGGTCCTTTTAGCGTTGCCATCTGGAATAGTCACCTGGACTGGCATTTTTTTTTGCCCAATATGAAATTGTTTAATTCTAGGTGTTTCTTTGTGAAGTGGGCATAGACAATTACTGGACAATGACTTGGTATTTAGTAGAATAGGAATCCTCCCAAGGGTTGACATTCACAAGATAGTGACCACAAATACCTGCTAAAGCATGGAGGTTTTATTTGTTTGTTTTCTTAACATTCTATTGCAGGTGAGCACTTGTATTAGTATCCTTCAACATTTCACCCCCTAGTAAATAAGTATTTACAGCAGAATTAATCATAAATGGGTTGCCAAGTGTTTGGGGTTTTGCCTTAAGTAAAAGTAGGCATCATGCAGCTTTAACAGAATTGAAAGTCATAAAACTTGAACAAGACCTTTGTTAAAGTAGATGTCTTTTTAATGTTAATATCACATGTGAAGAGAAGTGAAAAGGAAAATTTCATAGTGTTTCTTTTTTCCCCTGTATTTTTTACAATGCTGTGCCATTATTTCAGTAAAACTTGCTACCTGCCTGCTTGTTTTGAATGACAGGCTTTTCAACAAATGCCAGGATGCTTATTCACACCAACTCAATAGTACAGCTTTATAATAGGCCACAATGGAAGTCTGCAAAAACTTTGTCTTCAGTTTACCTCAGCTAAGGGTCCTTTACCCTAAGTTTGGGTCTAACTCTTTCTTCCTGGGGAAATTGAGTTCCTAAGACTTCTTAAGGGTTTCATAGTTTTCAGCTGTTTAAGTTAGAATGTGTAAAATTCAAAGGTGTTAATGGGCAGAGAAGGTGCTTATATTTGGATGCTAAGAAGTCCTTTCAGTGGGTAGATAATGGCATTTAACTTGTGCCACTTATAGAAGTGTATTAGATCTTTTCTGGTAACTACAATACAACTTATACTTTTATTTCATATGCTTACATATGTTATAGGATATTACAAACTGGTTTTTTCCCCTGTAGACAGACAGCTTTATGTAATACCATGGTACAACGAGGAAGCATTATATTTAACACCATCTTTTAATTCTCAATATAAGAAGCTCCTTGGTTTGCTAAGTATCACTACTGCAGGCTTGAAGTATAATTATTTTCTTTTTGTACCTTCAGGATTTTGTTTTTTGTTTTTGCGGTTTTTTGAAAGGTGTTTATTAAGTGTATTTGCTTTACTTTTCCCAACCCTTTCTAATCGTCAAATATGTCATATTTGGGGCTGAGCCCTAGCAAGTTTGTTTGCTTGAATAATCCTAGTACATTGTGGTTTCATTTGCATATTTAATTTTATTTTCCAGCACCCGAAGCTGTTTGTTTGGACTGACACATTTGATGTAATCTTAAAAATAGACAGCAAAGTGAAAAGAGAGGAAAAAAGTCTGCATAAATTATGTACAGCCTGAATCTTAATTTCTGTTTTCATATTAATTTTCTTTTTTGCCATGTATCTGCTTCTGTTAAATCTTACTTTTCCCAGTTGAGGTGTTTTCTGTCAAGCAGATACTTATATTTTGCTAAATAATTAGCAAATGATGATGCTAATAAATGTATAAATAGTTAAGCATTCTTCAGTAGTAGGGCAGTGTGCTGGTGAGATGCACAATGGTATTTTTCTTTCATTTATGTTGATGCCGCTGTCCAGCTTGTAATATTGTCTTCTTTTAAAAGAGAAACTATAGTGAGAAATACCCAGCTAATGGACTGTCCTGTAAATATATTTTTTTAATGTAAAAAGTGCACATCTTTATTTTGAAATAAGGAATAATTAGAGTACACTAATGCAAACAATAGCAAGTTTTATAAAACCCACCCACTTGGGTCTCCCTCAACCTCCATGCTGCTCTGCACTGTAGTGCTATAGTGTGTTTTTTACTGTGTGTTGTACTTGCACAATATGGCACAGTCACCATTTGTTATGTTACTCTATGAAATCTTGTGAGGTCAGGCGAATGTTTTTGGTTTTCACTGTGTATGTAGAGCATGAAAGATTCCCATTGAGATGTAATTTGCACTGATAAAAGCATATATATATATGCTCATATAAATATATATATATATACACACACACACACTGCACCCTGGAAATTGCTGGTCTGTGCAAATGAGTTATTTCAGGTAACTTGCACATAGCAGAAAAATAATTGGATCCATGTCTTATGTCCCAGGACCTTCAGCTTCTCTCTCAACCTCAGACTGCATGTACAAGTTAGTAATTCTGTGCCTTTCCTTGCATACCCAGTCCATGTTCCCTGTGCTTCATGAAATGGAGCACTAGTTTCCTACCTGTAAGAAGAGGTGTTTTAAACTCTATTTGTGAGAGTGGGATACAGATAAAGTTAGTCATGATGCATGAAAAGCCAGAGCCTTCTTACTTGGTGAGGTAATCAAAGCTCAGTTACCATCCTGGAATTCAGTTAGTTATTTGTTGAACTTTGATGCTCCTTCGTAGTTTACTGCTGGGGCTATGAGTGGATTGCCTGGTTCAGTATGCATCTCCTCTACAGGGACTGTCTTTCAAGAACAAGTGTCACTGGAATCATAAAATGAGTGCTATGTCCCTTGAAAAGATCCTGTAATTATGTAAGGAGTTACACTGATTTTTTTTGTAGGTGCTGCAGTACAGGGTACATTTTGTATTTTGTATTATTGGCCTGTTAAAGAAAACCAGCAAAAAAGGCAGATGGGTGCAGATGTTAATTTTCTGCAAAAAGTTATTAAAAATATTTTCTTACAAAAATTGTACATTTATATGTGCATTACTATTTTTTTTCCTATTTCCTTGTATGTGGTTGTCCTCAGTGTTTTGCATGTTTCCAATCTAACACTTTGATTTTTATGTATCCTGGCCTTAATTTTCAAGGGGTCTGTTTTCTGATGTTTGACTGGTACCCTGTGAAAGGGATATGTTTTTCCATTTAGTTTATTCTTTTGGTTATCTAAACACTGCATTAATAAACTCTGGGAGAGTTCATAGAGAGGAAGGTATTGTAGAAATTCTTGGTTGACTCAGTGTTCGTGATGGTTTAGTTTATCGTGGTTTAGAAAAAATAGCCCTCACTGATAGACTTTTCACAGTGAAAATTATAGTGGTTTTGTTCTATAAGATTTTGAAAACTGGGCAGAGCAGAAACACAGGAAACATGTAAGCCTAAAAAAGAGGCAACTAAAAATTGTTGATGTTTTCTTTTCCTTTTCAGTGCATTCCAGACTTAAGTTTTGTAGATTGGGTCTTGGTTAGGTCAAAGCAATTAAATCACTTCAAGTAAATAAAGCATCTGGTAAAGAAGGCTCCTTGTCATACTCTGTTTCCATCAAAATATTCTCTTAATGTAAAGTGTTGAGCATTGGGCTAGAAGAGGTGAGCTCTTCTATGGATGGTATGTTTTGGAGTAGCAGCACCATTGCAACAAAAAACAGATGGTTGAAAACTATATTTGGCTACTATAAGGCAGCCCACCTTGCCTTTTTGGTCTCCTGTCTGACCTTTGGCAAAGTACTTCTTTTTTCATCATTCCTACTTTCCTTATTATTGAATAACTCTAAGTTGCCATTTTTCTTTTAAAATTGGAGAGAAATGCTCAAAAAGCATATTCTGTTTTATATACCTGAGTAATCTGATGGAAGATTGCTTCCTTCTGCATGGCTTTAAGTGAAATTGGCCTTTTAAGTGAGGAGAATGGAAGGAAAATATATATAAATTCCAAATAGAAAGTTCTCCTCCTTATTAATGAGAAAATGTATCATGCAAATAATTTATCAATTTGAGTCAGGAGGATGAGCATAGTAAATTATTTATTGAAGTTTAAATGGAATCTTTTCATACATTAATTTGAAAAACAAGTTTGCAGTGACTAGTAACTAACATTATAATACACATCGTTAAAGGATTGACTTGAAGGAAAAATGGATTATTGCTATATTCTTTTAATATCTTCAGATTTTGAGTGAAAATTGGATACTTCGTTTAATGAGCTATTAATATTAACCAGAAGTGCCTGTTCTATCTGTGTGTTGTGGAATACATAAAAAGTGAAAATGCTGCTGTGCATGTTACATAAATTAAATGTGGCTGCAAAGCCAGTGTGCTAACAGTATGCAGGTGTGGCTTTTCCAAAATACCAAATGTGTTTATCTCGGTGGAGTAACACTCTGGGCTGAAAAAGCAAAATATCAGGGATATTAACTTACCATCTAGCTTTTCCACTGTGGTGAGGAGGTGGACTTTAAAAACTGCTGTTCCCAAAACTGCACCAAAGGGTTTTCATATGCAGTACATCACAAGTTGGCAACCAGGCTGCTTGAGTAGTGTTCCTGGAGGAAACAAATGTTTACCCAAGTTCCTTACTCAGCAAAAGGAAGATACAAGTAGGAATGGGTAGTTTCATCAAGATTTGAACTGGGTTGGGATTTTTCAGTGTTGGAATTGTATTTGGATGTGTAAGATAGAACAGCCTGCCCTTTGCGGTCTGTATGTGCACCTTATGTGGATGGACTGGTTCTGTGCTTTTAAACACTGAAGAGGATTTGAAAGGTTTCAGGTGTTCTTTGCCTTGCACAAAACTAGCAGTAAAAACCACCAAAATGATGGGAATTGAAGTGAAAGCAAATTGTACTATGTGAACTTTTTGCTCTTTTTATTTTTTTAACATGCCATTTATTGTGATTGCTTATGTGCACTTTATCATCTGTGTGTTACTTCTGTTTCACAACTTGGCTGGTGCCCAGCTCCTTCAAACCTGTAAGAGGGAATCTTCAATTGCTGTGTGACATTCTGTGCTCCACAACAGTTCTGCAAAGAAATAAAATGCTCCCCACTTTGCTTTTCATCTGTGTGTAATTTCATACTGTGAATGCTGCCCATTTTGATATGTATTCACAGGCAGCCATATCATCTTAATTCCTTGCTTCTGGTGTATATCTGCATTTTCTCAAAGAGGTCAAGGGATTAAATAAATCCCTGCAGAAAATGCATGCGGAGAACAGAAAACTGCTGTGTAAAATTTTACCATCCTAATCCATATTTGCCAGTTTTACAGCCAGATACTGGGAAAGCATTGGTGATTTGCCTTTTGAGGAATCATAAAGGAACTGCATGGAAGGGTATTCACTTTATTTCCTTCACTAAGGGAAATACTTTAGCAGCATAGGTCACAAATGTGTTTTCGTGGTTTAAAAATTCCAGTTTTCATCCCTTTTGTTGCTTTTGTAGCAATAGTTGCCAGTACAAAGAAGTTCTACAGGCTGGAAACTTGAATAGGTTTTTGATATTTATTCCAAATTATTGTAACAGTTACTCCAACCTGTATTAATTTACACAAAACCTGTGTTTATATAGTGTTCAAAATACAGCAGCTTGTACTCTTGTACTATCCTGCCAAGTGTTCCACAAAACTTGAGTAAATAATCAGGTCTTTTACAACTTCAACCAGTATCTTCGTTGAAGTTACTGCCCAGGTTGTCATTTGAGATCAGTAATTTTAGAATACGTCTTTTTCTTTATAGAAAATTGTTTGGTGTTTTGGGTTTTGTGGGCATTTTTGTGTTGTTTTTTTTCTTTTTTTCCTTCTCTCTCTCCTTCCCTGAAGCCCCTCCTCTCCTGCAGTATTGGCTAAGCAGGCTGATAAATAAGACCATGGTTGTATCTAGCTTTTATTCACTGTTGCTTTACCTCATTTTGAATTGGTGACTTCAAGGCAAAAGGCTTTTTGTTATTCTCATTCTTAAACCAACTAATGTGTTTTTTTCTAAAATTTTCTTTTGGGAAGAAACTCTAAAATGAGAAAGTAATGGAGGAATAGAGGCTGATTTTCTCTGCGTAGGTTTTTAGACTCCAGAGGATCTGGTAAAGTGCTTACTATTTAAATTCAGCAAGGTAAATAAGTAACTTGCAATTAAATTATGTTCCAATTCATGCACTATCTAGGAAACTGAGCTTTTGAAGGTTAAAGGCCTCAGTGTGAGTTTTTCTTGGCACTTGTGAAACAGCCTTGATTTGACCAAAAAGATAATAGATGATACTGGTAACTGAGTACTGCTGGCTATTTTGCTGCAATTTGTATTTATGTATGTATAGAAGAGCAGTAATTCTCCACCGAGACTGCATTCTAGGACTTGGATTTTTCTTATGTTTCTTTTTTGTTGAATTTCAGTAATAAGTGAGATTTCAGAATGTGTCGTAATCACTAACTTTTTACATGTGTTGAGGGAGAGCACTGTTAATGGAACTTAAGGCAGAAGGAAATGAGCTGTATTAACATTTTCCTTATATCTCTGAAACTGACATGAACTTGAAAGGTGTGAAAAAAATTAGGTTTTTTTTTTTTTAGTTTTTGTCTGGTTTTTTTCAAGACATTTACTTTTTGGAAGGCCTTTGATACCAGGGCCTTGTTGCAGTAGTGTGAGAGTGCAGCTCCCCTGCAACTGGTTGAGTGATGAACCTCTGGTATCTTTCTATTTGAGTTCAAATGCTTTGCAGGGTCAAAATTCACAGGTGTAATCAAGGCTGGAATGGTCAGCTAGGATAACTGGAATTCTAGCTGGAACTGGACGGAAGATGTGCAGCAAAGAGGAAGGGCACTTGGCCTTTATAGTGTATGCACTGTTTATTTCCATAAAGGCTTTGAAAAACTTGGAGGACAAATTGTGTGGGAAGGATGACACTTTGCTGTCAGTGCCCGTAACATAATTAGAGTATCCACAATCAGTAGAGCATGTAGTTCATGTGACAGACTGTCCTGTGGGCAGATCCTCTGCTGCAGGAGCAAATGTGGGCTAATGGAATAAATCTGGGAGCTGCCCACAGGTTCCTTCTGGAAATTTTCTTCACAAGGATCAATTAAAAATAAAATTTTTTTTCTTGTGATTCCACTTCAGTTCTTCCTGTAGGCAAAGCTGGGAAGGCCAGGGCAAAAGAGATGTAGGAGGTTGTGAACTTGCATTCAGAAAGGCAGACGAGCATCTCTCAAAGTGGCACTGGCCTTTTCAGACCTTGTTGCGGATTTGCAGCATGCTTCAGTTTTGTAAATCAGTTGCAAAAAGAAAGTTTCAAATGAGTTCTCAACTGACCAGGTTTTAGGTGTGGGAAGAGGAATCTGTTTTCAGTTCAGGAGTTCAGCTGTGACAGATGGAAGAGGTCTTAGTAGGAAAGAAAGTGTTCTAATCTTACTGGTTAATTAGTGTATTTTCTTCAACTGGAAATGTTATTTACAGATGTTTTATATATTGTTTTTAGCACCTTGACTGCTACCTTCAGCAGTAAAAGGCAGGCAGAAAATTGAATGGAATATAAGTTTCAGATTAGCATTCCTGTTGTTGAAAAATGGTTATTTGTTTTACAACACCACAAATGTAGCTTCTTCCCATCGGCTCTGTGGGTCCCCTTCCCTTTCAGAATTTAAGACTGTCATGTACAGACCACTTCATGCGTTTTGTGCAGTATATGTTTCTTTTTCTCTTAATACATTTGTGAAGAATTTCAAAATTCGGTTTCATTCAGCTTGTTTTGTTTAGAGTGGTTTTAGGGAGAAGATACAGAAGTGTTAAGCAGTGGTACAGGAAGCAGTGTTATAAAATTTATTTTCAAATGTTTAGTATCCTCCAGGATGCTTTAGAGAACTCTTTAATTAAAAGGACCATAGACTTAGTAAAAATCCATGTTAGTTGAGGTATTGATTTTTTTCTTTTTTTTTTCTTTGAAAATGGAAAGCTGCAAGTTTTGTTGTGTGGGGTAAATGTCACTGTTTATATCCTAGCTTTACTGCAAGTCAGGACTTGTACTATTCCTCTGCGTTGTCATAGAAACGCAGCTAACTGTCACCTCAACTCAGGTTGCTGATGGTTTTATTTGTAGGTTTTCAGGATTATTAAAATTTAACAAAAATTATTGATTTGCTTTTTATTAACACTGGCTTTATTTACTTTAGAAGTTCAGACTGCATAAAAGCTTTTCCTGATAAAAAAAATGCCTCTAAAATGATTGAACTCTGATTAAGATGTCATCAAATTCGTTTTATATATCCGGTAGAGTCTGAAGAGGGAGAGAAATCTTCATTTTGTTTACAGTGAAGTGCCTCCACCCCATTTCAGTTCACCTTTTAGCTTGACTTTTACTTAACATAAAAGTTACCTGTCAAGAAAGCGTGAAATGAGTACATCATTGTGCCTAATATTTGAAGTTTTCATTTTATTCACTTTTTTTGAAGCCTGGCAGAATGCTTCAGTGCACTGACTTTGGAAAGTATATATTTTTTTGTATATGCATGTGCAGGGAAAATTACTTAGTTTTCACTCAGAAGACAGGCAAAACTTATTTACAGTAACTCTATCTAATGGTCCATGCATGAATGCTTTTATGCAAACTACTCAAGAGACTAGAATTAACTTTTCCCATTGGTTGCACATTTGATGTCCAGACTCCAGCAACACGTGGGATCTTATAAAAACTAGATGACTGGAGTTCAATTTTTAGTTTTATGAATTTATTCAATGATTACCCATGCATTTCGAGTGCAATCTTTGTAAGCAATGTATAAAATGCATTAGTGTATTAATTGCTCTAAAATGGATGCATATTTCCTTATGCCTTCCTTCCGTCACATGTATGCTTTTTTCTTTAACTTCAACTCCTCCCTCTACCCTCTAGTAATTTATTAAGCATTTGTAGGAGCAAGGAATTTGGCTGATTTATATACAACCCTGTAATTTGACATTGTCATTCTGTCTAGTAGCAACTTTGTTCAGTGTTAGATTCACTGAATAAAATTGTTTCTTGGTGGACATTTTGACACCTCACTTCAGACTGCTACGTCATGGAATGCTGACATCCCTCTATTAATCTCATATGTATTCTGTCATAAAACTCTCAAATAACATTTTTAAAGGGCCTCTCTTTGTAGCATATTTATATAAGCATGGGGCTAAATATTGAGTGTTTCCATAGGTCTTTGTGGCTTTTATGTGTTTTGTATGAGAGTATGTACATATTGCTGTGTGTGATGGTATCGTGCATGGTAAATGGCTGTAATGAACTTGCAAAAGACTGGCTTTAGTACTCCAAAATTAACCTGTCTGTTTTCCAATTTTTGACATCATTAGCTGTGAGAAAATGTTGCACAAATACGGGTTTTCTGCCTTAGGCTGACTCTGAATTTTTATTTTCTAATCTGGGGATTGGAAAGCAATGATTGGTGGGGAGTAACAGTGCTTCTTTACTAGACCACTGCACTGGTACTTTCGTTTGAAAAACACGCTCAGTGTTCATCTGTTCATTGGAACGAGTAGTGAGTGTAGGAGATACTGCAGACAGGCTGCTTCCCACTGAGTATCAAGAGATATATATGGCTTTGTGTATGTCTGTGCATGCCTAGTATTAACTGAGGCTTACTGAAGTTTATGAAATCTCTCTCTGGCTTTGGACATCAGTAGAGCATCTACAGATAGGTGCCTATGACCAAAGAGCTAGTTTGCACCTTGGATTTTCTTTTTCTTTGAGATGAGCATGTTGGGAGTTCTTTGATCAGTGAATTTGCTGCTTCTGTTCTTCAGCTTCATCTACTTTCTCTTGACTCTGTACCACTTGATGCATCATCTTTCTTTGCATCTATGTAGTGTTTGGTTGGTAATGTCTAACGTGCTTGAAAAGAAAAAGATGACTTTGGTACATACCACAAAGTATGCAGATGATAAAGTTGATTAATAGGAATATACTCTATCTGGATTCTTTTCCCATGCAATTTTGCAACAATGTATTTATGCTCTCCTTTTTTTTTTTTCCTTTTTTTAAAAATTTTTTAACATAAATCCATTGGTGCGTTTTATACAATTAACTTATCCCTAGTGGTTTGTTTTGTTTTTTTTTTATTTTTGTTCACAGCATTTTGCCTCTATCCTTCCTGCAGAGGTGCAGCACCTTGTAAAGGTCTTGAAATTTCTTGAAACCTGCATGCTTCAGCTTACAGTTAATTGTGGCTACAGTGGCGCAATTTATTTTATCATCACCCGTTTTTCCATATCCATTCCCTTTATATTTTTCTTCGAAATTGGGAATGACTAACTTTATGTAACAAAGTACACATGCACATTTTTTCCTGCTTTTTAGATATTAACTAAGTGCCTCTTACAGCTGAATTGATATGCTGCTATGCAATCCTTGTTTGCACACAGAACTTTGGAGTACAAAAATAAGAGTAACAAAAAAGCTCATCTCCAATGACAAAATATCAAAGTCTGGCTTTTGATTGTAGTGGCTGTTGTTAAGAGAGAGCAGTGATCCATCTTCACCTGTTGCTGTGTGATAGTCTTGGAGTATCTTTTAATGTGTTTTTATTTAAAATAAGCTTTTAAATGTTGTTTTCTTTTTTTGTTCTTTTCTACTTTTTTCCTGCACTCTCAAAAATTAAGGAAGAGGAGAGTGAAGAAGAACCCAAGCTGAAGTATGAACGGCTTTCTAATGGAGTGACTGAAATTCTCCAGAAGGATGCAGCCAGCTGCATGACAGTACATGAAAAGGTATTACACGATCTGAGGCAGAGACAGAACTTCTGCTTGGCTTTATGTATTTATCTGTTCTTATAAAGCATCCGTAGATTTCTGCCAGATCTAGAGGTGCAGTGCAAGCCAACACTTAGATAAATTAAATTCATGCTATACTTGTGTTGAACTGTGAGAATACAGTGAGAATCTGAGGTGCAGCGATTTGTTATATAGGATGTTTACATAAGATACGGTGAAAATGCTCACTTGATTTTAATTAGAAACATTATTATGAACTAGAATTTAATGAGAAAAGAATTTGATATGTAGTGTGCTTATTTGTACACCCTGAATCACTGAAGATAGGCTTGATAATGCTAGGGTCCTGCTTTGCATGTACTCAGGTGCAGAAGACAGCTGAGTTTCTTTTAGTCCGGTGTAGAAGAAGGTAATACCAATATTCCTTTTTTATTTGGTGGTTTTTTTTTTAAGAGGTATCATGCTAACACTTCCTTGTTTCCCCTTCCCTGAATCAGTGTTAAAAACAAGGAATGGGAATGCAAATGCTTTTACAGTGGCAAGGTTCTCATACAGGACAATGAAACGGATAAAGCGCTGGACAATGAGAAGTAAAGAAATTTTATGAAAAACCATTCCTTTGTTCTTACAAGGAAGAAATGCCCCATGTTTCTTTTCTGATTTAAACAATTCTCTTTTTATTTTCTGGGTTTTCTTCTCCTTTATAAATACTGAAGAACATTTTAAAATATTAAGGAATACTGAAGTGCATCTGAAAGTATGAGTTAATGTTTTGTCAAGTAACTATTAGTATGTAAAACATAATAGCTGTTTTCTGAATGTGTAATTTTTCACAGCCAATAAAAGCTCCTTAACAGTTATTGTTGAGGGATCTATCTCTATTATTTGGCTATATTTCTGGATTGACTTGTGCTGTGTTTCTTTTTACTCAAAGGGCTGTTGCCATGGCTCAAGAGGCTCTTAAGATGAAGCTTGTATTTTAACTGCGTGAATGAAAACAATAAGTCTTTTTAAAATGTTTTTGACAACTTAGAATTACATAGATATTTGGAAAATTGGCAAGCATTTTATCCTGGTCTGTGGCCTATTTGTTACTTTTTATTTTCTGAGTCTCAGGTAAATTTTTAAAGCCAGGAGATGAACAGGATATTTCTTTAAGAATGTGCACAGATACAGATTTAACTGTAGTGTCACAAAGAGTGACAATACAGGAAATCTGTTTAAGCATCCCAGCACTTCTAGTTTTCCAGCAAACTAGATACACTATTTATGAGAAGGATCAATATTGTTAGAAGCCAGGTACTGAAGTCTATTAGGAGTAAGTCTCTTATAACAGAGAGCTTAAAAATAAAGCTGTGTTACAGGTTTTGCGAGGATATTTTCTGGTTTGTTCTGGTTTTGTTTGTTTGTTTTTTTACATGCAAGAGCAGGGAAAACCCTGCTAAAGAGTCATCCTTAGCAAAATTGTACAAGGCTATGTAAAATATGGCTCTAATTAAAGCAGTTTAACTTTGGTGGGAATCCTGAAAATCTGGCTTCTTTATTCGCACTAATTTTGCCCCAGAATAATTTTTTTTCTTTTCCCTGCTAAAGCATCATATTTTCACCAGGCTCGCTGTCTGCACTGGATGACTAATCGTCATGGCACCTGGTGCATTCAAGCAGGCCTGTGCAGTGGAATAGTCATACCTAGTTATGTCTGCACACCTGATGTTTTATTAACCAGTATTGATTTTTTTACCCCGGGGACTTTTTTCTTCCTGAAAAAAGGCAACCTTGCAGGAGTGAAAGGCATTGCAGGGGATGAATTTCTAATGAACCCCTTCTTTCCCTTTTTTGACTCCTTTTAATGTAGCTTCATATTTTAAGTGCCTGAACTGAAATTTCATTTTAAGCAATTCCATTTTGATAAATCCTTTTAAACCTTGACTTTCTGTAAGGTTATTTTTTAAAGATTGTGCTGCCTGACTGACACGCTTAGCAGTGCCTGTAAATTTGAGCATTTCATTATAGGTTGCAATGAAGCATGCTCACATGCAGTGAAATACAGAGAATTGAGGAGCCTAGACTATTTGAGTAATGCTGAAAGGAGAGGGGGGAATAAAAGAAACCTCTGTCATAAATCAAGTAGTACCAAAGTTATTCCTGTTCTGTTTAGGTATAGTTCACATGGTTCAATTAACTGTAGATCTCTGGGAATCAATACCCTTCTTGTTTGTATCAAAATAAGTTTGTGATAGCATGCATTTAGGTGGCAATCTCTTTGTTTTGCTGCCATTTTTTTTGAATGAAACTCCCGAGATTTGCTTGGAGAGGAGTATTTGTCTTGAGAGGGTTCCGTGGGAGTGCTACTATGTGAAGAAAAGGAAACCCAGTGGTTATCTGTCTGCTTAAATTCGCTATCAGAGACCTTATGTAATTCAGCAGTATTTTACCAGTGGCTTACTGGTGGCCTTTTGCTGTATTTGAATATTTTGGGTTTACGTTAACTTTGAAGTACAATTAAAAGCAAAGCCTAAAGGAAGCCATTATAATTGAAACAAAGCTGTGGAAAGGATCCAGGCACTTTTTCAGGTCTATGTTGGTCCCTGCTTTCACGCTGCATTTTTAATTTGCTGCCATAGTCCATCAGGCAGTGTGTACAGATTGTGGACACACCATTAGTTGTCAGTGGATGAGGGTCCTCATGACTCATTCTGACAGCCAACTTACACTATCACAGTACTATGGGCTTGAAGCCTTCCTTTATTCTTCAGGTGCAGTTAAAATAAGCTGTGTCTGTAGAGGTGCATGTTGTTTTTTTTCTTCTTCCTGGGTGCTGCTAATAATTAATCTGCTAAACTTCTGGGAGTTAATTTAGCACAGCTGAAGTTTTGGTTGTGGTGTCTTTGTGTTTATGTAATCAGTCTCTTTCTTTTACAGTTTTTGGCACTTGGAACACATTATGGCAAAGTTTATTTACTTGATGTCCAGGGGAACATCACACAGAAGTTTGATGTAGTAAGTATGGCATTATTCAGAATACATCTAGTATGTAAAAATGCTGTGATATACCAAGTAATAAGTTAAGGCTCTTGCTACACCTGCAATTTTACGAATGCATTTCATGAACTCTCTCCCCATAACACCTGAAGCAGTGTATGGTCCTTGCAAAAAGAACTGGATGGTTTTGTGATGAGCACATCTGAGTTTACATATACTGAACTCCCTTTGTGAAGACAGAAGAGGAAATACATATTTATGATTGTAAATAGCTATTGTTAATTATGTACCCCAGGGGCTTGTGACTACCTTAAGGCATGAGCCTGCTCATTAGGTGACTATTGTCAGTTGTTACTGTGTGCACTATCATCTTATCTAGTTGCCACAAGTAATTGAAAATTGATTGATTGCCTTGCTGGTTCAGTTTATCTACTGCAAATATATAACACTAATATTTTATGTGAATGTTTTGAAGCTTAGACTCTTAAGGGATTGTATTGATTGAAAGAGAAGAACAGATGTTTTCCTTATTGTGGTTCCTGATATTAGATGAACGAAATGCTAAAATTAAAGCTCTGTTCTAGAGTACTAAATATGCCTTTAAGTTATGAATATTTGTTATTATTTTAAAATTATTATTTTTTTTTAACTTGCTTTCAAAATTCTTTGTCTTCTGTGGGAGGTAGGAGGAAGAGAATTAGTAAATTTATTTAATTTTTTTTTTCTCCTGTCAGTGTCACAAAATCTGGTAGCCAAGCATTGGTTTATCGTAGCAGTGTCAGCACTTGTCAGAGAATCCATCACAAGATGTTGGCGTGTTTGCAACGAGAACGTATGTTCTAAAGCTGACACAGCTAACTGCATGGGAGGGGTGAAAGGTTTTGTTTATGTTTTTGAAAAATCTAATTATTCAGTTGTGCAAGGGGAGGGAAGAAAAGTCATAGGCAAAACCTAGACTCTTAGGCACAACCTTTGAAAGAAATTTTATGTATAGCATTGGTCAGATTGACATTGACCTTATTGGCTATTAGTGAAAGTCATGTTAATTATATTCATCTATTTCTTTTAACTTTGTATGTTCAATAACCCCACAGAGGAGATGCTGACTGCATTTCAAAAGAGGAAAAATTTTGATTTCTCCCTTACAGTTTTGATTAATTTACATGTATGCTACTTGCTAAAGGTAGCTTCTTTTTCTCCTACGTAATGTATTTGGGACAGGCCTGATTAATGTGTACCTGAATTCTTCTCTTCTACCTCTGCAGTGAAAACAGACTCAAAGACTCACTCAAGTGAAATGGAGATTTTCTGTTGAGTCAAGCATTAAATGTTTTAGAGTTGTATTTGTTCCATTCAGTGTGAGGTACTTGGAAGAGTTCATTTGTAGAGCTGCCTTTTTTTTTTTTTTCTTTCTTAAGTGCATCACCAATGCCCTATACTCCTACACTGGTCCTGAAAGGTGGAAGTCTCCTCTTTCTGTAAAGATTTAGGTCACTTGCATGAGTGTAGAATAAGGAACAAGGGAGCTGTTTATTTACTAAAGACTATGAAACAAAATCTCTGCATCCTCAATATACCCCCCGTAGTCTGCTGTTCTTTTTTTTAATAAAAAGTCCTACTAGGGCCTGCTGGGTGGGTGATTTCTTACGATGAAGCTAAGGTTGGGCTATATAAACCACCTGCTCTACAGTGCTTATTGGTTATTCCTTTTCCAAACCTGACCTCTTTCAAGATGAAGATTTTTGTATTGTGTCTTCTCACACAGGTGGCAATGATTTATTTTTAACCTATTTTTTTAGTACAAACTGCTTTTTTGAGAGGGAGAATAGGAAAAAGAAATGTCTCTTCAGTTCTGTTCTTAATGTTTCTGTCACTTTTTGTAACCTACACGTCTCCAGTGCAACAGATAAATTATATCATGGATGAGGTGGAAAGGGTGCTTTTTTTTTTTCTTTTTTATAGTTTGCAGTCAAATTATTTGGATCTAGGACCACTTGCCTTTAAAAGAAAAGTTTTCCAAGGAACTAAGTATTGTAGAAGAGAATGGGTTGCCTATGTGAGAAACAAAGCAGCTCTGTGGCATTCTTGTCTGTTTTGAGAAGTTTTCTGAATTAGTGTTGTTGGCTATTGAACCCATTGACAGTTTGTTATGAATTGTCTGCTGTATGTCAGAATATTTTCCTTCTAACCTGAATTTTTTGAGATCTTATACTGTAGACTAGAGGCATTGCTATCAAAACGTTTGGTGTGGTCTATTGTTCTGTCCTCTCCAACCAAACAACAACTTATTTTCTTTTGTTCTTTGTTAGGTCCAAAATGAGCAAATTCCTTCTTATAAGCATTTCTGCTGGTGGAGTGGCAGATGTGGTTCTGCCTTTAAGTTGCAATTAGAAGAAGGATCTGTTGTTACTAATTTCTGGAAATGAGTGCTGTGTTGTTCTAAGTAAATATAATAGTCTTTCATTAAAGAGCAAGAAATATAACTACTGAAACTATGTGTGGTAAACAACATACCTGAGGAATGAATTTTACTTAATTTTCTTTTAGAAAGGATCTTTTCAGCAGATGTTTCCTTTCTTATGAGATGGCAGAGATAAATATGAAGGATAGGAATGTTAAGCTCTTTGCAAGAAATATCTTCTGTAATTCAAGGAATTATTCTGCAATCTGAGTCTTTATCTGTATTTTTCACAGGTTTGGTTGCTTTTAAAGACCAATCTGCAGTCTGGGGAAAAAAAAATATTTTATTTTCATCTCAGTTTGTTAAATGTGTAAATAGAAAAAGCAAACCATAATTAGGAAACTTTAAATGTCAATAGATCAGCAATAGTCTTAGTAATAAAGTAAACCAGAATGGAGAGAGGGCGTTTTTATTTTAACCTATTAAAAAACCTATTTCAATACTAAGTTCACAATAAATATTTTTAATGATGGCCCTCCTGTTGAAGGCTGAATTAATTTAGCATTTTACATTGCTAAAAATATCTGTAAGAAACACTAAATGTAATGGCATCCCTGGAAGTAGTGCTATTGTAACACAGTTTTGGGGGGGTTTTTTGTTTAAAAAAAAACTTTTAGGACTTCGTTCTGTAATGTCCATTGCAGCAAAATAGTGTGGGAATCCTGCAATGCAGATACTGGCCATAGAGTTGCAAAGACTTAATCATGTGCACTGCTTTGACCAATTAATATTCACAGAGGGAGGCTTCTGTGGAACTAATACAACTAAAAAGTCTTTTCAGAACAGTCGTGCTCTCATCTTGCTCTTAAAATACCTGAGGCTGGATCCTGTTCCAGGTGGAGTAATCTTTTCAGGTTTGCAGCTCCTCTTGTCAGCAGTAGTGAAATACATGCTTAGAAAATACCGTGGGAGGCTTTTGTTTGGGGGAAATCGAGAGACAGGAATTTGGGGGTTTTAGCCTTGGGTGGTGCTGGTATCTCAGCAGCCATACTTGTGCTCTTGGATGTGACCCCCTTTTCTTCCTTGCTTGGCATGTTTTTAGCTATTTGCCAGTGTGGCTGTCTTTGACAATGTCAGCTGCCTAAGATTAACTGATATGCATCCTCAAATAGTGTATGTTTGACAAACTGGTGTTCTCTTGTATTAGGGTTCAGTGCATTGAAAGAGATGAAATGTGTCAAATGCACTGAAAATTATTACTAAAGCAACAAGAAGGGGAAAAAAAGAGCCTGCTAATGCCACTGACAAAGGATGATGCAGGACTGATTCACAGCATGTTAATTCGAAATGCCTCCCCATCTTTCTTTTCTTCTTAGGCTGTCTACAATTTATTAATATAATTATTGCCTCAACTGACATCTTGTGGATTAAGGACTTGTAGATATGAAGTAAGCTGTACAAACATGTTTTAGTTAAGTAACAAATCAAAAACCTTTCAAAGGGCAAGAAAACCTGCCCCCATTCTGGTCTTGTAATAAACATCAAGCTTAAAGTGAAAAGGATAAGAAGTCTTGGCTGGTGCCAGTGATATTCTGTGAGAAGGAGAAATGTTGCCTATTTTACAAGTGAAGGAGATTTAAATTTTTAATGCATCAGAGGTATTTCAGAGGTGATGCATGAGCCTAGAAAACAATGTAAATAGTGCAAAAAAATGGAAGTCCTTTCAGCATTCGATGTTTGTTAGCTATTCAAGACTGCTAGAATTCCAGAATAAAATGAGCTTTAAATTGAGGCCCCTTCTCATAGCATTGCTTTTTACCACTATTTTTTTCCGTGGCCCTACATTTTTTTTTCTAATTGTCTCACACTTTGTAATACTAAAAGTTTCTTTATTTTGTTTTAATTGGAGTGGCAGAAATCCAAAATCACTAGGTCGTCTCTTCTACCTTGAAAAATTAAAGACTGGTATCTATTGAATTTACAGCACTCACCAGGCTCTGGAGTAAGTGTGTTACTTGCTTTGAAGGTCAGTGGGTTGGTGGCTTTGCAGATACCTCAGCAGGCTGCAAGCAAAATTTCAGAGGTTTCTGTTGACTTGATGTGCTTTTGAAAGAGTTTAATTGATAACATGAAATGCATATTTCCTAATGAAGAAGCAGCTGTTTTTAAGCACTAAATGCTGCTGTTGGAAATTATGCAGAGCCTGCTCACTGCTGTGAGAAATAATGCAGCATCTTTCAGTGGGGAAGGTAACTTTTAGCATTTGATTGTATAATGAAGAAGTTACTTTGAAACTTTACATGAGAGTTTTAAGACTAAGATGATATAAATGTCACTTATTTTGACAGGCTACTTAAAATTCTCTGTTTATTACTTTAACTATATCATTTTAGTTGTCACTGTCAGACTATGAAAAGAAGACTTAGTCGGGAAATGAAATGAAGCAACAGAATTTAGAGTAAAGAGCTGTGTAGTTGTGTGTTAGTATTTGCAGGGTGTCACTGCACCTGTTAAATTTGAAGCTGAAATCCTGTGTTTCATACACAAGATTTTTTACAGAAATCCTGCGGAACAAACATAGAACATGCTGCTGTAATTGTAATCACCAAAAACCAAAGTAAAAAATAAAGTTTTGATAGGAGCAAATGTCTATGCAGTGGACATGACTTCCTTCCCCTCCAAGGGACCTCCCACACATATGGGTGCTGCAGTCCTATGGCTTGAGTACTTTAAGATAACCCCTAGCTCAACCCAACAGAAAAACTGGAGAAAAGTGACAACCTTTGGTATTTTGCTCTTAACACTTAGATGCATACACCCAATTTAATAGCCCTTCTGTTTCTGTCTACCTGCCTTTTCATTTGAACTGCAGATAATTTGGAAATCCAGAGGTTTTTATAGTAGTTGTGGGAGTAACTCAGATGGCCTTTTGAGTCTGGCTTTTTGGATGTTATAAAGGCTTGGAAAGTATGTCTTATGATGTTTGTGCTGGTACTGTGTTTATTAGATTGTTTATGAGCTGGAGTGTTTCCAGTGGGAACTGTGGAGCTGGTGAAGATTAGGACACTTCCTTGGCAGGAATCGTGGTGTACCTGGGTCTCACTGTCATAGGATTAGACATGAGGTAACTTGCCTGGACTGGCACAAATTGTGGTGTCAGGGCCATTATTTCATAGGTATAGATAAGTTTCTTGTCTGATATGACTACAACCAAAGAACTTCTCATAGATCTTTGTATCCACTGGTTGTAACTTTCCATTGAAGAGAGCGCTGCGTACGTTTTTACTTAAACAAAGAAATCAGGTGGATGTGAAAGGTATTTATTATTACCAGAAATAATGCTTTGAGTATGGATGAAGTATGGGAGTTTTGAACAAAATCAGTATCATGTATGATCAGTTCGTGTCTTTCAGTTATTCTTTCAAGTTGTAGCTTGCAATAACCCTAGCTTAGTCTGACTAATGTAAAAAGTTCAGTTGGGAGTATGGATTCAGCTACAGACAGTCTTGAATTATCCAGCCACTTTTTTCTTGAATATTGTTGGCTCATATTCTTCAATTTTTTAATTAAAAAAAATTAAATCTGAAAAAATCTAGGGAGAAAATATCTCATTATGGTAAAATGCTAAACATGAAGGACATCTCTATTTGCTTTTCAGAAAAAATGCAAAAACATGTTTAATATGACTTTGAAATTAGAAACTAGCTATGCACAATAATATTTTTTTTTGTCTCTTTGCTTTTATAGGTTGCAATTATCTCTTAAACCCTCAAAGACTCCTGAAAAATTTCCAATGACTCTTAAGTAGGGAATATACTTTTCTGTGCCTTCCAGGCATTTGGTCCCTCACAAGACTAGATGTTGCTAGGTTGTTCCATCTCTTGCTACTTAATGATACTCAAAAAACCCACAAGATTCTCACCATCAGGAGAGTCCCTGCCATACTGTGAGATTTCTGGTTCGACCAGGTGTTGCTTACTGGCACAAAACTTATGTTTGGTGATTCACTGCTCCTGTTTTCCAGTCACTTCAGAACCATATTGTGCCACTTTGGTCTCATACCCTCCCTAAATGCTCTTTGCTGATATACAGATGGACTGCTGGCCAAGTTGCTCTGGAGTTTTTATAACAGCAATGAAACAGCTATTTTCAGGTAGCACTGATGAAGTATTTTCATAAAATACTGGTAACACAGATGTGTATTTTCTAAACTCTATCTTTAAAAGCATAGAGAGGATTTGGAAAGGTTTGATTCCAAAAAAAAGCTAGTATACTGCTGATTCCTAGAGCTGTTTTCCTTTCAAATGGCATATTATACCTGGATGACATTTTCCTCTATACAGAAGGCAGGCACTTGCGTGCACATATACCAAATAATAGCAGTTTGCTTGTCAGAATTATTCAGAGTTCTGGCATTAATAAAATATTATTTGCATTAGAAAATGTTTTCCTAGTTAGAAAGTCCAAAGCAACTGAGTTCTGGAGGACAGTGTTTTTTATACAAGTTGACATTAATGATAGAGCTACAGCCCTTTGTTTCCATTAACAATAAAAAGGCAGCACTATTAAAAACACAGAATGACATAACAGGGGCATAATATGATGAACAAAACATGAAGGCAAAACTAAGTATTTTTTCCCATAGGGGGTAAGATATTATTGATAATGAACTTTGTAAATCTAATAAAAATTCCCTTCTGAAGGCTGAAACTTCTTCATTTTAACAGACATGACAGTGTGTATAGCAGTTGCTTATTGCACTCCTGATTGAATGCTAAATGTGGACTGTCCAGATTTGACCAGGCTTGGGTGTTAATACCCTCAAAGTGGCTGCTGACAAAAATAGCTACTGTCAAGCTGGTCATCTCCACTGTGCTGCTGCTGAGGAAGCTGGTTGTGCTCAGTGTCCTGTGACACAGAGAAATAAAAATGTAAGAAACTTTGGAAGTCAGTATCTTGGTGCTGGAAGGTTCACTACTGTAGCCCTAATCTGGCTGTTAATTTAAGTGTGTAGTTTCTGCAGGTCTTGGCAGTTTTGAAGACAGGAGCTGTGAAATGTGGGCAGTATGAAGATGAAGAAATGAATTAATCTGTTTGCTCTTTTGGTCTACTCTAAATAAAAGTTGTTATGAACAACCATGTCTACATTTCATGAGTATTGAAATAGAGCCTCTTCGTATGTAAATACATTGAGGATGTTCCACAGGATCAATTCATCTTCACATTTAGCTTTCCATATCTTACAGTCACAGTGAGGATATGGCATATACAGCATGTTACCTACAGTAAGTTACAGTGCACTTCATGATCCATAGTTTGTAATTGTGTGAGTACTCTTCTTCCTCTCCCCCTGTCTTTTTAATTTGCAGATTCTTTTTTTAGGATCCTGTCAAGAATCAGGCACACAATGTTGATTATTGAATATCTGTGGTGGGTTTGTGAGATTTTCCCAGGTGATGTAATTCCCAATACAGGAAGTTCCAGAGCTGGTGTCCAAAGAGAATCCATGCTTTCAGTAAGCAAGAAATGTATTTATTATTGCATATAGCTCTGACTTAGTCTAAACCAGTGCTGATAACTGAATGTTTACATGGAAAATGGCACTTCAGCTCTAGCTGTTGGCTGAGTGTCAGCATTGATCACCTGGTGTAATATTTAACTATGCCAACAATATGACTAGTTACATCATTTACATCAAGGAAAGGGAATCTTTTCCCTTAGAGTACTTCTGGTTTTGCCTGATTCCATCAGTGAGAGGTCTTTTCACTGGTTTCAGTAGCCATTGAGTTGGGCTCATTGTCTGTAGTGGAGTGGCTGACAGACTAAAATAACTGGAAAAAACAGTGCGTTTTCATTGCAGGAGCTAATACAAGGAAGAAAACTAGTTGTGGAGAAAATAATGGCTACATAGTGAAATGTATGGAGAAGCAGGCATGCTAGGCTCCATGTGCTCACATCTACTGTCCACGAGCATCGTGGCTGGTGTGAAAACCTTCCTGGAAGTGATGTTGGCACAACAATGCATGACCCCTGAGATTAATAGTCAGGAGCCTCTTTACTTCTTTAAAAGTTCTTTGGTCAAGGCACCAATAACATATACTCACTAAAAAGAAAACCTGTCCTGACAAGAACTTGCACTGTATGACCTGGTTGGCCTCTCTCATCAGTCACATCTCTGAAATGTGGCTTATCAGGAAATGGAGAAAAATCTCATACTTTGGGCATTCAACAAAATCCTATTAAATATATTAATGAATGTGGTGGTGGTATTCTGTTAGGAACAAGCTGTGAAAGTGCCCCAGTAAGTTTCATCTTCAGAGGTTTAGATACTTTTTTTGGATTGTTCTTCCAAGCCCAATTTATAATACAGTAGCTTGTGTGGAAAGTTAATGCTCAGTGATGAATTCTCCAAGCTCATTGTGCTTGGGGAGCTGCTCTGAAAGGAAAGTAGTTAGGGAAATCAGTGAGGTGAACCTCCAGACTGCCTCGTAGTCTTTTCCCACACTCTGTTGGCTTTTCTGAGGAAGGTTTATGTAGTCATTGCCTGAAGCCCCTTCCTCAGTCCCCCAGCTGTACTTCAGCCCTCATCATCAGTGTGTGATGGGGAATATTGCTTCAGATTCCAGGTGGCTTTAATACACAGATTGCAATGAAGAAGTAGAGACAGGGTTAGGACATACCCTGGTTGAAACCCTAGGGTTATATAGCAGATGGTGAAGGAGACCTAGGGAGAGGAGGAAGCAAGAGTAATTTGTTTACTTTGGCACAGAGCTCCCAGGAGGATATCTCCTTACCCACCAGTGTTTCCATAGAAATTCTGCTTTGGCTCTGTCAGGAATTAGCTAACGGTGAAATTCGGCTAGGAAGCAATGTAGGCTTTCAACAGATTTGTTTTCAATAATAGTTCCATCATTCCTAGACAAGCATTCTGATTATCCAGCAACTACTGGATCTAAGGAGATCCCTTGTTAATTTTTTTTCCTTGTTCTGTTTGTTTGTTTGTTTGTTTTGTTTTCCTTAGTCCCTGTAGTTGACAAACAAGATTAAGGCATTCACTGATGTGGAAAATACTGAAATCACTGTAGGCTTTTTGGCCTTTCTCACTTTCTCAGACTGTTTTTGAGAGATTCCTTGTCCTCATATTCCCTTAGTTTTAGACAAGTTTTTGAGATTTTTCTTTTTTGTAGGTAGGATCTGCCTTGCTGCAGACAAAATAAAAGTTAACGCTTTTACTGTTCTGTTCCCTAGACCTTGTCACTTTCCCCAGATTTCCCCCCCCTCCTTTTTTTTCTAACCAGTATGATCTCCCATTTTTCATTGTGAGAATGATAGATTCAAGAGTGTTATTATAGGAAAAGCACTGGAGTAGGAGCCCTCACTTACCAGAATTTGGCTGCTCGTGTAATCAAGCAAAACCTTCTTGGTGTGGATATTGGTAAATTTTCATCAAATGAAAATTTAAGTGTTTTAAATTCATTGTATACTAATTCTGTTACAGGCAGTGGTGTACACTTTTTTCTGTAACTTTTAAAGCTGTCTTTTCAATTTAAAATTTTGTGTTACTACATTATGTTTCTCAGTTGTGTATAAACATGTAGGTATCTTTATACTTGTTAGGTAAACCATGATACATCATCAGAATTTGCTTTTTTGATGTGCTTTTCCTTATATTGTTTCAGTAAAACTCTACATATAAGCAAAATATGTAGAATGTGGGGCAAAAAGACCTGCATGTGTTCGTTTTCTTCCTTTTAAAGGTAGTTTCTCTGTACAAGGAGATCTCTGGACATCAGTGTTCTGAAGTCAAAACAGATGGAACAAACGAAGTGTAATACACTTAGCTGTAGCACACCTTGCTTTTTTTTTTTTTTTAATTAATAGTTGAAGATTTTCTCACTATCTAGTTTGTTTTCTCTCACCTCCTATCATTTTCTAAATGAAAAAGCTCTGAAAACAGAACTCCTTTAATGACCATTTAGGTAAATTAGGCTTCTGTTTAACTCAGATGAGGTTATAATTTTGGATTGTAAAGGCACCCCTTGGAGAAAGGGAATATTCAGTACTTGCCTAGGTTGGTTTTTTTCTATTTTTGGGTTTGGTTTTCCCAAGTAATCTAAAAGGTGTTACCTGTGTCTCATAATTCATTAGTGCCGATGTGTATAGAACATTAATTTATGGATGTAAAAGCTAAAGGGTTGGAGTCTTGGAGCAAGTTCCTCTTCCTACCTAAAACAAGACATGTATTTTTAGAGGATGTTATCTCAGTGCTATTAGCTTAATTATAACAATAACTGAGGCAGTTTCTGTTTACAAATCAGTAATTTGCACTTGAATACCTCCACCATGGAGAAAATACACATGTAAAAATGGTAGTCCATATTCCAGTGTGCTAGCATTTTAAGAAGTGGCTTCATGGGTCATATTGCTGTATCTTGGAGTTTTACATGCTTGTCTATGTGAATTTCATGCAGGTGGAAACATGAATAAACAAAAAATAGGTAGATGTAGGAGGCAATGGGTTTTTTTAATTACAACTTCAACTCTATGTGCATGCAATAAGCCTTAGTATGGTTCTGTAGCACAATATGCTACACAGTGGTTCTGTAGACCCAGTTTGATAAAGAATGTAGCCTAAAAGTACTATGAGTGTTTTCTTCTTTGGGTATGTATATGTGTGTATAGATAAATAAATTAAAACATTTGGGTTAATTTAGGAAAAGTTTCTGAAAATTCTTTTTAAAGAATGGATGAAAATTATGCTTAAGGGGGATGTATTAGCGATGGAAACTTCTTGAAGTAAAATGAGTTATGCTGTAAGTAAGATTGAACACTGCTTTGCTTTTCACACTCCTAATGTGTGTGTTGCCTGCCTGCTAACCGTGGCTAAAAGGCATGAAGTCACAGGCAAGTATTAAAACGTTTAGATTCTAAGCTTGTAAATATTGCATTTCTCACCAAATTGGAGTGAAATCCAGTCTTATGTTTCTTGTTCATCCACTTCATATCCACCGGGATGAAGCATTTGTGAAAGAATCAATTATCCGTTTGTTAGTCAGAAAAGCTTTACAAATTATACATTAGCAGATTGATTTCTCAGGTTCACCATTGGGGGACTGATGGTATAAGGTGGGTTGATGATGAGTGTCAGGGGAGAAAGAGTTGCCACAAAGAACACAACTAAAAGAAGCTTTTTGAGTGGCCATGAATTTATTCCTAATTGAAGAGCTGACATAATCCATACTAAGTGTGTTTATTTCAAGCATTTTACATTAGGTAATTGATTGTCACATGAGGTACATTTATTGGCACTTGATTTTCCTTTCCTTCAAATGTAGGATTTTGCAAAAGCCTGCATTTAGATCTTTATGTGCAGGGTGCCTGTTAGCTTTTTCTCCCTAAACTTCTCTTTCTTCCATTAAGGCAACATTTTTTTGTTCTCTAGTGTCAGCTTGACATTATTGATTTTGAACAGTCAAACTTACTTATTTTGTCCAGAATTCCAAACATGTCTCCATCAGAAAGAAAACTGCAGCTAATGAAAACTCAGCTCAAGGGTTGCCAGAAATTCCACACTTTGTGAAGTTCTGAAGCTCTTCCTAGGTTAATCATTACAGTGTATTTCCTTCCCTAACTAACAGGATTCTTCTTACATCTACAGTTGGATTATGTTGCTTTAGAAATACTGTGTGTGCTACTATTATTCATGCATTACTGGAAATATTGTTGTAACTACAAAGAAGTTGTGTATTATTCCTGAGTGTTTGGCCTAGAGCTAGGGATCCTGATCAGGTTAAAAAAATATTGGCCCATGAACTGTTAATTAAATAATTATTAGTAATTTCCTCGACGTTTTATATGCACCTTCCTTTGTTTTTATGGCAAGCATTTACGATTAGGTCATCTCTTAGTTGAGTAATATTTAAATGGATGATATGTTCCTAACTTTAGATTGACACTTTGACCTCAGATTTCTGTTGTAATTCTTAATTATTTTTTTTTTAAAGTTGGACAGGGTTTTTTCCCCACACATTTAAAATACTTTTAAAACAGTCATCTCACCAAACCTCAGAGCATATCCTGGTTCTTTCTTCATCAAATGATCGGTTCTTCAGATCATGATGAGTTACCCAAGGGAAAGATGGTTGGTTAAGAACTCTTTGGCTGAGTTGTTAACATTTACTAAAATAAAATTTAAAAAATTGAAGCAGGGTGAGGGAGAATAATCTATAAAAATATCAACCATCCACTTTTCTGAAATACCAAAATTCTCCAAAAAGTATCGACATGATATAAATACAACTAAATTTGGCAAGTAACTTTACTGACTTTCACAGTGGTGTATTTATAAAAATCATTGATGTGAAAAGATGAATTTGAGCTGATTCAAGAAGAAACACTTTAGTTTAGATAACATGTACCAATTTTGACTATGATTTTGGGTTTTTTTCTGATTTCCTGGATACATATCTTAAACAGTTTTCCAGCAGAATGTAGTTCTGGAAATGATAGACTTGACAGTCAGCTCTGAACAAGAAGATGCTTACTTTTGCTATTCTTCCCTGTGCTGGAACTTTAATTAAAAAAGCCCTCTTGTTTGCTTTGCCTTGTGTTACATCATCTAAAATAGTGTCTTCTGTTGAAACTTAGCTGGAGGTTTGTGTAAGTGAGCAGGGCTGCATATAGTTGGATTTTTTTGTTTGTTTTCGCTGCTTGTAATCCGAGTATACTGCAAACAACAGGAAAAAAAGAATTGGATAAAGTGAAAGTTAAAAGCAAGAGAGCTGTTAGGCTAGCAGAAGGTTTGTGACATGTTGCAAGTTACATACAGTCATGGAATATCATCAGATTTCTACTTAACAAATTAGTTCTGATGTGCACAATTTTGGAAAAAAATTGGAAAAAAATATAAATACTGTGAAATTGCTTTCTCCCATAGTATTCTGCATGTATATAAGGAGAGGTTTTGCCTTACTAGGCATCGTTTGGTTACCTGAGTACAATCACACAATTCATCTCCAAAGTGTGCCACATGGCTTCCAAACTGCAGCATGATAGATAAATTCCATCATTCTGCTCCTCGTCTTCATGTTTTATGTGAAGATAACTTACATAGCCTACCTTGCCTTCTTCTTTAACCTAATTTCTTGAGTGTCAAACTTTATCAAAGCCATTTGCCAACAGCATGGGAACTATGGACTGCAGAACTAAGCTGTCAACTCTTCTTGACTTCCCTATTTTATTTCTTTTTCTCTTGGGCTTTGTTATAGTAGAGTGTTTTCAAGAAGGCCCATCATGCAGGAACACTGTAAGATTTACTGTTGCTGTCACGTCAGCCCTGACAACAGATGTAGATGCTGGAGAGATGAACCATTTGAACATTATAACAGTGTCTGCTCCTGTGCTTAGGTGGGGCTGATCAAGATGGTCTTTTGCCTTCCTGATTTTAGAATAATAAAAGAAGAGAGACAGTTGTGGCAATGGTAACTTAGGTGCAACCCAGAACTAAAAAATAGGTCACTTCCATGATGAACTCAGTTGAACTTTCTGTGCTTGTCCTTCAGGGGGCTCAGAGGTATTTCTTATTGCAGAGGTAATGATGGAGATGTCACCATTTCATTCCCTGCCCCCTTCAACATATAAAAAATATTCTCTTGCACTTTGATGAGCAAAACAGAAGTTTAGAAAGGCAGGAACAGAGGTGTATGCTAGTAATTTCTATGAAGCTTTCAGAAACTGAGGCTGACAGCCTCAGTTAAGTCTTGCCTTGCTCAACATCCTCCAGTCCTGGAATGAGCCATCGGTGTGTGTAGCATCTGAGAATCAGAGCTTTAACAGGGATGGTCACCACACCAGCTCACTGTGGGCTTGAGCTGCACTCCCTACCTGACACCCCCAAGTGTGTCAGGGAGGGTTCACCAGCTGCCCACACTGCCAGTCATGTGCTTGCTCCTCATCTGGAAATCCAGCAAGTTCCCTCTCTGACAAATGAAAATACTTCTGCAGCACATAAGTCAAGGAGAGCTGGTGTGGCTTCTTCTGCAGCAATGTGTTTTTTGGCAAGCACACAGAGGGGAAACCCCACTTTTTGGTAGGCAGTAATAGTGATATTTCCATGAAGCATTTTGCAGTGACCTAGTGTCTCCTGCACTTCAAGGCAGCAAGAAAGCAAAAGGTCTGGCAGCATCCTTTTCCCAGCTCATCAGACAACTTCTGCAGTGCAGGGTGTAGTTTTTCAATATTGATTAGTAGGAAACACCTAGAAAATGAAGTGTAATTTGGGCATATAGTCCTTTGAAGTTGTGAGAGAGGAGAACTTCATTTCACCAAACTGGATTTTGGTTTTTGTTTGTTTTGGATTATGGGGAAAATGATTCCAAAGGCTGTGAGAAGACCATGGTTTATCACCTGTAGATAGTCTATGAGGACAGTGTGTTTTAATATATTTTTTTATTATGAACTACTTATGTAATTCCAACTGCCATAGTGTATATAAGGACTTGAAATATTTTAGGCACAGTTGTGTAACATCAAATGTGACCCCAGGACTCCGGCATTGTTCCAGTGACACTTTATTTCCACTCAAACATATGCTGGATTTCTCTTTTATCACTCTCAGAACCACAGAAGCAATCTGAGTTGTGGTTCAATCCATCCCAAATCTTCTGAGAGTAAGACAAGTTGTTCTTAAAT
The DNA here is from genome assembly GCF_036169615.1 of Heliangelus exortis. NCBI lineage: Eukaryota > Metazoa > Chordata > Aves > Apodiformes > Trochilidae > Heliangelus > Heliangelus exortis. Next base: position 51,498,555 of record NC_092423.1, on the reverse strand, counting down.
GCATTAGAGATACTTTTTTTCGGTGAAGATCCTTCAATGATGCTTGAAATTATGAGGTATTTGTTACAGAGGGTGAAATCAGGATCACAGTACATAAGGAGGTTTTTTTGGTACTTGAATAGAATTGGATGAGGTTTTGCATGCGAGAGGATATGCATTACAGAACCCAACTGATATTAAGTCCTTAGTACTTAAGGTAAGGATAGATGTTTAAGTTAAGGTAGTAAAACGTGCCACGTGACCCTGTAAATTAGAACCAACAGTATATTTGGATAAGGAAAGGGAAAGTTGTTAAATTGGCGTAGTCTTCAGGCTTTCCTCAGTATTTGTCTAAGAATTACTAACCTATGTTTTACTTCAATGCCTTCTAATAGTCACTTCAGAGAACACTATTAGAGGCAAAAAAGAAAGCAGAAGTGATTTGAAGGAAGAAATAATACTAGTATAGATATCAGACCAAGCCAGAAGAATTTTCAGTTGCTGCGATGCTTTGGTCATCTTGTTTTATGTGAATTTTTGATGGAGGGAGAGGTTCTCAGCAAGCATCTGTGCTGTGCAGATGCACATGCTCAAGGTCTGGGAGTCTGGTACTTCACAAGAGCTCCAAAGCCCTGGGGTGCATAACTGCAAAAAATGACAAATTTTGGGGTTAGGCAAAAGGCTGGAAAGAGGGCTGTCTTCTGGCCTTGACATAGAAGAGCCTGCTTTGTGGGGTTTTTTTATTTGTGCAACTAAGCAGTACACAACCATTTACATGCACATCTCAGGAAACATTGGGGGCATTACAGCCTGTGATTGTTGATGGAACTTTAAAGTCAACTTTAAGTGTTGTTTCATTTTCTTTTCTTTTCTTTAATTTTCTCTCTGTAGAGCCCAGTGAAGATAAATCAGATCAGCCTGGATGAAAGTGGAGAACACATGGGTGTTTGCTCAGAAGATGGCAAGGTACAACAAAGCCATGTCTGCATTTAATGAAGTAGTGGGAAGTCCTCAGTATTACACTTGAGATAATTGTTACAATCTGCAGAGTTAATTCATGCATTTAGCACCACCACTTTGACCATCTGTTTTGAGAACTGAACTCACTTTTGAATACTCAAAATGAAACTCAAATATACTTTGCACAAATGTGCTGTAGAAAAAGTAATTACAAGAATGTCAATAATGTAACTGGTATTAAGCTGATTAACAGCTGTGGCAGGAGGACATGTCACCTTAATCATTACTGCTGTGCCAGTTATACTTCAGTGACTACTCTGCTGTTCCTGCAAGACAGTACTTTAATGCCTTTCTGCTATAAATCCACAAAATTGGATTTTGTGGGCATGATTTCTGTGGGCTGGTGGTTTTCATTTTCACACAGGTTATGAATGTTTCTCTTGAATTATAGAATCTTTTGATAAGCAATCATAGTTTATCAGAAGAATAAAGTGTCTTACAACAGCCACATTAAATAAATGTAAAATCAATATATGTACAGTTTCCTAAAAAACTGGCACCTACTTCCTTGACTGAGGACATATATCATTTGTGCAGTGTATAACTAACAATTATCAGTGCTTCTCTAGAATGTTGAGCTGTGACATTTAGTGGTTTTGGTGATTGATTTTCCACTTATAAGAATGTCTTTTTTGTTTTTAAGTCAATGGCAGTCTTTTCTAATGTTGGTTTGCAATGATAAAATTCTAATGCACAGGATGTCTTTAAGCTTCTTTTCTCATACAATGCTTATATACAAATGCAGTGCATTAAAAATAATTTAGATAATTTCTCAATGTCCATCTTATTGAGGAGAGCATTTCTTACAGAAGGGACATGGGGGGAGGAGGAATGTTGGGGATTCTAATGGATACATCTCATTCATTATGAGTCCTATAAATTAAAATTTGATTTTGCAGTAGGCAAAATAGGGGAATGACCCCCCTACACAGCGTGTGCTTGGGCTTTTACTTTCCCAGAAGGTGGTTTTTTTTTTCCTCAACAGGCAGGTAGCCAAGCCTTTTGTTTCTCAGAGATATCTTGATGTCAGTATCTTGACACAGTAATTGGGATACTAGTGCCTATCAAAGTGGGTTGTAGAATTTTACAGCCTGTGAGAAACACAGCAAGGATGTCCTAATTGTCTAAGCAAGATAAGGGAAGGGTCAGTAATTGTGCAAGGTAATAAAAACGTTAAGCTGGTTGGTTTGGGTGTTTTGAATGGTGGGGAGAAGGAAACATTTGCTATAAGGGCTCCTCAGGTCTGACTGTGGCTGTATTGAAATATGCACATTGCAGTGAGACTACAAGCTACTCATATATTTAATATATTAAATTAATATTAGAGATATGTTCTTGATTTCAGAACCATTCAAAAGTCCCTAATCCCTACTCGGGTGTGGCAGTATTTGAAAAGCCTCCAATGCTTTAAATGTTGAATCTGTCTTTGTTTAGTGAAATAGCTTTTGTGGATCCAGCAGATGACATTACATACAAGGCAGTCTGAACTGTGGTCCCCAAGCCAGGGCTAATTCTGGTAATTCGATGCAGGGCTGGAGTATCACAAGTGCAATATTCATCATATTTGTGTTCATAAAGTCAAAGGAAATTGATGCTTCACCATATTCTACACTGAAAAGCTCATCTGTAGATTTGAAACATCTGGGTGAATTAGAAGTTACACTTTCCCCTTGACAGATAAAGGTGTGTCTCTCCCCTAAAATGGGTAGATGCACATACTTGTATGCTGTGCTACTGTATAAGAAAAAGCCAGAATTTTTTTGTCAGATAATGTAGCGTTTCTAGGTTCTGGGTCATAACAAAACTGTAATTTAGCATTCCATGTATCTCTTTATTTACTAGAGTGGGAGTTGTTGTATTGTAAAAAGGTAAACACACACATTTGGTTTCATAGTCTTCATTAACTCAAATAAATAAAAGTAGTGAGATCCTTTAAAAAAAAAAAAAAAAAAAAAAAAAAAGAAACAGGTTAGTTTTCTTAAATCTGTTATAAACAAAAAAGGGGTATAAGAAGACCTGTGGATTTTAAGCCAGGTGTGGTGATGCAAGTGTTTTTTGCCAATTAATGCAGACATCTTCAGACCGCTGCAAAAGCTTTTTGCAATAAGCAGGGAGTACATTTCCCATATCAAAGTGGATCCAATATGAGGAAGCTGGAAACCATTTGTCTTCTTGAAGGCAACCCTTACGATGAGAACATTCTTCTCATTTCTGTTCTGCTGTCTGATGTATTTTATTTAACTGCTTTTTTCTTTCTTTTCCCACTCTCAAACTAGATTTGGACTAGCTGTGTTGTCTGGGATAGAAGCATAGCAGCAATTCTCTAACCCTCTTCGGGTTGGGCAGCATCCAGCCTTAATGTTAGAACCTGGCACCTGGATGTTATACGTGGCCAACAAGCACTTGCAGCTTTTCTGTGCTTCATGTTTCAATCTTGAAAAATCTTCCTTGCCAATGGGACTCAGGTGCAGCTGGTCACCACTGGCACAGAGGGGAACAGAGACTGGAACCAGCACTGCCACTCTAGTCTGGCCACTGGCTGGGGAGACTGACTACATGTTGAAATACTAGGGTATAAGAGGAGAATTTGGAGGCTGGAATAAATAGAAGGGGAAGCAGGCTACAATATGGTTATTTTTTTGCTTACTTGTATGCTTTGTTGAAAAATATGGATTTGATTCTTGCTTTTGCTGAAGCTCTTGTGTCATAACAGTAATATAAGTTGTATCCTAATTTTTTTAGTATACAAAGAAATAGAAATTATATTGAAAGCCCATATGCCTACGTGTTTTAGTGTATTTTTTAAAGGCTGTAACAACATTTATGTTCAGAATATCCAAGAACTGTTACATTGATAATTTTTCAAGAAACATAGCTTTTAAATAAACTGTGTTTCTTTTCCTGCCTTTTGATCCCTGAATGCTGGTTGCTTCTTCCACATGTGAAAACAAAAAAACAGTAAAGTCTGTATGCACTGGAGTGCTGGGTTCTGGATATTTAAAATCAGAGTGGGCTGGCAAAGTATGGTGGAATGTCATAATTAAATCCTTTTTCCAGTTACCCAAAAACATCATGAGCTGAATGGGGATAGAAAGTGGAAATAGATAAATCCAATATAGTTTTGTAATAGCAAAAGAATTGCTTTCTCTCTGAAGAGTAAAAGACATTAAGAAGTAATAAACTGTTACCTGGTGTCCCTAGAGTAAACATAGTATGTATTTTATGCTGAGTTGTTTTTTCCTCTTTAGTTAGCTGGCTCCATTTTGTTTTTATAGTCTTAAATAAATAATATCATGTTGCCATGTTCAATGTAGTATCAAAAAATGTTGAAGGCATTACTGCTAGTGATAATTTTGATTAATTAGTTCTAATTTGAGAGGGTTGCTTTGTCCTTTTTGAAGATTTTGCTTCCATGGAATTTTAAGTGTTGTTTAAGCTATGTCTACACTTTCTCTCCCTTTTTTCCTCTCTCTGTCTTATTTTTCCTTTTCTTGGTTTCTTATTTTGTTTAGTCTGTTGCACTGGATATGCTGTGCCAACTGATGAAAACAAAAACCCAGAAAACAAAATCCTCTAGACATCAGCCCGAAGGTTTTCTAGGCTTACAGCCAGGCCCAACTCAAATAAACCCCTTTGGTTGGCTATACATAATCACAGCTTTGTGATGCATCTCACTGTCTACAAATATTGATTTTCCAATCCTTTGGAGCAGTAGCTCAGCCCTACACAGTGCATGCAGCAGTATTTTTAAAGCATGTTGTTAGAGGCAGTGTATTCACTAATGAGTAAGGGACAGAGCTGATAATGCTGCTTTAGGAGATGTATCCAGGAGACAAGCTTGAAAAGGAGATGAGGTGGTTTGAGTTGTTTTTAACTTCACTGAGACTGCTGAACTTTTAGCCACTCTGATGATGGCTTAGTTCTTCACTGATGGCTTATTTCTTCTTGTAGTTTACCTGAAGTCTAATATTTTCATTCTTGTCTCCTTGACTGCAGGAATTTTGGACATTTGTGTCCTCTGAACTGATCTTTTTAGAGCCATTAAGCCTAACTTCTTGAGGCCCTTTACTGGTGTTCTCTGGATTTGTTCTGCAGATCTTTGTCTAGTGGTTTGGGGGTGTTTGTTACGATTCTTTTTTTTTTTATTTTCCCTTTGAAGGAACCATGAATGGGATGAGGAAACAAAGAAACAAGATTAAAAGATCTCTTAGATCTTTGAGTCCAACTCGTTGAACATGCAAAGCAGTTACTGATGGGATTATGTTTTCCAGAAAATAAGGGTGAATGACTAAATTGGTCTGAGAAACTTCTGAAGTAGATCTGTCAGATGCTGTTTTCCACTGATTGCTCCGTGCAAATCTTTTTTTTGCTCTCCCTTCTCCCACCAGCAGTGTCCATCCCTGCTGGGGTAATTTGTTCCAACAGTTTCTGGCAGTGGGTGAAAACCTCTTAATATCATAGGAAAGAAGAAACCAGTTATTATTCTTTGTGAAAATGATAATTAGTAAATCAGTTACTAATTCCTGGATATAAGTCTTCAAGCCTGGTTTACTCCTTAGTTCTTGTCAACTATCACATCCAAAAATTGAGGAAGGGAATGTTTCGTGTTGTATGAAGAGACCTGAGCCCAAAAGAGGGTTGTACTTAAAAAAAGCTTGAGAAATTGAAGAATCCTACTGCATAGTCATAACATCTAAGTCTAAAAATGTTTCTTAGCACTTGATACATCTGTACCTGTTCTGTAAGGAAAGTGTAGAAAACATTTTAAAACATTTTAATTATCTTCACAGTAGAAACATACTCTGTTTTGTTGGGTATTTTAATGCTGAGCATTCTTCAGATGCATTAATTCTGATAGATATTCCAATTGCCTATGGTCACAACTTCGGTGCAAGCTATTAAATGTATGGAGACATCAACATAGATGAGAAAGTAGGAATCTTCAGAGAAAGACATTTCCAATGGTCATGGAATAAAAAAAAATAGCAATGAATGCACTTGGGAGAAGGAGAGAATGCCAAGAAATATGTGGTGTTTAGTTGTCAGGCTGGTTTTACTTTATTGCCACGAATTTCTTTTTTCTTATGTAAACCTGGTATTGCTTGGAGGGGGAGAAAAACACAGTTCTTTCTCAGAAAGGAAGAGGTTTTAATTTATCTTCCCCTGAATGATATTATGTTGCTCTTACCTTACTTAGATCAGTATCTGTTAAACAGATTTGATCAGCCTAAAGCAAAAGGAATGTGTAGTTTTTGTTGTAACAGAAGAAAGGAAAAAGATTCACATTAAGTACTTTTGCAGAGCTGCAAATAATTAGAGATATGCCATAATAGAAGCCCAAAATGTCTCAACCCTGATTTGTTAAATCCAGCTTTCTTTTAGGAAAAAAGATGTAACTGTTAGCATTCAAAGGAATCTTTGTGATGTAGTGATGTACATTCATCTTTAATTGTCAGGTGGCTATTAGATAAATATTTTTGGTTTTTTTATGCACTTCTTTAGGTGCAGGTGTTTGGATTGTATTCAGCAGAAGAGTTTCATGAAACGTTTGACTGTCCTATTAAAGTAAGTGCTTGTTTTAATCTTTAGTAATTGTGTTGCTGTCGTCTCTAATAACAGAAAGGTGACATTGAATTTAAATGAGAGGAATACTGCTTCCTTGTAATGTTATTCAAGTCACTAAAAAATAGTTATCTGTATCAATATAAAAGCTTTTGATCAAGTTAGGCATCAAGAAAGCCAATCTTGGCTGTGTAATAAGTATTATTGAGTTTTTCAAATAAAAAAGGCAAAGTGAAAGAGAAATTGTCCTGTTTCAGCTGTTACCTGTCTCAACACATTTCTTTCTTTGTAGATTTGTGATATAAATTCTGAGGGTTCTGCTAACCACAAGGTCAATACTTTGCAATGAATTTGTATCTATTAAACATACCTCACGACAGGGCAGTGGGTGGTGATGCTGATGTAACCTGTCTGCAGGAAAAACCTCAGTTACACCCTGCCTCAGAGACGTGTTGCTGCCTGGCTGGTGAGCAAGCACCTCTAGTAGGTGTATGGAAAGATGTAGCTGCTTTTAACAAGAACATTTTTTGCAGAAGTACAGGTGGTGTGGGCAAATGATTGCATTTTGCTGGTTGGGGTCTTCCATGTTGCAGCTGTTCTTGGGAGGGGAAGAAGGAATGAGGTCCTTGAGCTTTCACATGCATCAGATGTGACTCATTGGCCTTTTAGTGTCTTATTGTGCATCTCCCACTCTTGACATGTAATGCATGATGGAAAGAGGCTATTTAAGGTCCATTGATGCTACAGGAGGTTGATCTGAGACAGGGCCAAGGTGTTTGTGCCCTCTAGGCAGGCACCAAACAATACTTTCTTGGGGTAGCTGTTGCTTGTGGCAGTCCTGTGCTGCACAGCCTAATTTTAATCCCTACTGAGCAAAAGAAGTTTTTTGGTGTAATGTGGCCCTCAGTATCAGGTGTGTGACTTGTTCCGTGTTGCCTAATACAGATCATTATTCTTTTCTAGGAAAAATAAATGTCTGAAACAGCTAGGTTCTACTTCAGAGAAAGAACTCAACTGTAATGCTTGATCCTTGGCAAAGGTTTATCTAATTTAAAAAGTGATGTGTTGCTCTCTGTAAACGCCTATTTAAGTAATAAAACAATATTTTTTTTTTTTTTTTCTTCTCCCCCTGCTGCTCCCTGCAGATTGTTGCCGTTCATCCTCATTTTGTAAGATCGCACTTCAAGCAATTTGTAACAGGAGGGAAAAAGGTAAGCAGTCACAGTATAATGAACTTTACACTATGTAGTTACCAGATAGCTCTAACATCTTTTTAAAATAGCTCAAAAGACTGTGTATGTGATTTTTAACACCTAGAGCAAAGAATTCTTCTTTTTCCTTCTCTTAGTGCATTGTATTAAAAAAAATTCTTACTTAAAACAATGAATAATTTCAACCTGGTAGAAGTCGAGTTTTTATGTTAAAACAATGTTGCAACACAGAAATACTTCTGTCTACATAGCGTAAAAAAATGCTATTTGCATTTCCTAGGCCAGATTTTCTGCATTCATTTTAGTTTGTTGAAGTGGGAGTGAAGGTTAGACCTTAATACTGAACTTCTACGATGCATGTCCTTGATGTTTGGGGGTTTTCTTTTGCTTTGGTGTTGGTTTTCATTTGTTTGCTTGTTTCTTTTTAAAATAAACAAATCCAAGTATCTTCATCAGTTCTTTTTCATGGTGTGAGTTTTTTTGTTCGTATGTTTTTAAAGTAATCCAGATCAGTACTTAGTAGAGTAGAGCTCCCATGTTTTAAAGTTCTTGTATCTGTATAGTTGTCTTCTACTTTGGGCAGTTGTTATTTTAAATGTGCATCAGGTGTCTTACTGGTGCAATTCTGACTTCCAGACTACAGTTGCTTCTGAGTTCTGCAAGTGTCTTTTATCACATTGCATCTTTTCAGTCAAAATACAAAAAAAAGTTTGATTTGGAACAGTTTCTTGAGTCCATGAACTTTCCCTGTTGCCTTTTCTTATGAATTAAGGATGTACAATCTTCACTTACAGGTGCATCAAAATGAGTGCTATTGCTTTCTCTTACCAGCATGTGGGAAATACAGGCTTATAGTGCAGAAGACAACTTAATTTTCATTAACTGTTTATAGTTCAAAGAAAAGCTGTGTTCCATTTTGCTTTTTAAGTGGCATGTATGCTTGACAGCTTTTGCTGGCTGGTCAGAGTTGGTGTTATCCTTAAGATAATGCACAGTCAGTGTATGTCTTTGTCAGCCACCAGTTTGTGAAGCTTTTTAGTGCTGATAAAAGTGGTTTGGAAAAAGAGAAGCAGGGAATTAATAGAACTGGGCTCCTTCAGGTGGTAAAAGAGCTTGCATTCACCTGATGCTGAACAGAAAAAAACATCAGGGAGTTAACACATTCTCTTTGGTTATCTTTGATTACTTGACAGGTTGTTTTATATTCTGTCCTCTGGGGAATGGTATATTCGTTCTTAATGCAGCCATTTTTTGCTGGGGAACTTTCTTCTTCAGAAAAACTTTAATTGACATATTATCATAAACCATTTAGCATTGAAATAAATGTCCCTCAACAAATGTAATTTGATTTTATTGATACATAAAACCAACAAATAGAACCTCTTGCCCTTGTGATTAGAAACTCTTCTCCTTTTCTCCTACTTCAAAAAGAATATATGTGCTTGTATAACAGCAACAACAACAGCTCTGTGAAAATTCAGAAAGCTAAATTCCACCTACTTACTCATTGAAGGTACATTTTCTTTTCTGAAAAGGAAAAGGCCTTGAAAATGCATGCACATGGGAAGCAAGTGCTTGCCCCCCTGACCTTTAACACAGTTTTGTCTCCTCTTAAGAAAAAAACCACTTTAATATCTGCTTAAATTTATTATTTTCATGGCCAAGCATGAAAATAATAAAGCCTTAGTAGGATCCTTAATGAATGGTGTGAGAGGGTAATTACCACCTCTTTAAATGTGAAGAAATATGCAGTTCTTCATAATAATATAATGTGTATGAAAAATAGAGTTTACAGTTCTAAGACCCACTGCAGAGCATTCTGCAAATGTTCAAGGTGAGCAACGATCTCTTAAACAACAACAGAAAAACAAGCAAACAAACAAAATTAAAAAGAGAAAGAGGGAAAAAAAGCTAAGTGATTAATTTCAGGGATGAAGGTTCTCAGTTCCCAAGACAGGTGGATATTTGGAACTTGGGTGGATTGTCATGTGATGCTGAGATTTGCCATATCTTAGAATCTGAGCCTGACCTAAACCTGACTGAAGAGCAGTGCTCTCTGGGGTAGCTGTTTAAATCATTGCAGATTGTTGGAAGCTTACTCTGCTGTTCATATATTTGTATACAGTTGCTTAACTAGAGTCCTTTAAGAGTATGTTTTATCTAAATGGTACTGTGAACTAATTAAACACTTTAAACTGTTTGCTTAGTAAAGCACTGTTTTTTTAAAGTTAAGAACTTTCATTAAGCTTTGGATAATATAATTGCCTTCTATTTTGGTCTGGAAAGGCTTTTTTTCTACCCCCTTTTTCAATGAATGAGTGTTATCTGTGCCTAGAAACAGGGCAGGTGTTTTGGAAACACTGGCACAATCACAGTGTGAAACAATAGGTACCATATTAAACAGAGGCACTTCCCTGCTCCCCTCCCTCTTATCTCTGCAATTAAGTACAGCACCATTGCAATGACTTGGCAGATGATGGTAACCCTTAAATAATAATACCATATATTGTAAATAACAGGGCATTCCTGTCCAGAGCAGACAGTGGAGGTTCAAAGCAAGGGAAAAGACAAATACTGTGCTATTGAAGGCCATAACCTTCTACCTAAAAAAGGGTCTAATCTTAAAAAATAACAGGGTAAAAGCCAGCTAAATTAGGGTGGTAAAGCTGAAAACAAGGTGTACTTTATTTAACTGTTAGAGGGCTGGTCTTTCCCAGCACACCAACTAAATTAATGTTGCTGCAAAGTCCAGGAATCCATTATATCCAGTGGGTTAAAGAGGCAGTACTAACAGACAAAACACTTAGGACATTTCAGTTCCTACCTCAAGGTATCACCTATTGCATCTTATGTAAAGATAAGGTGAGCAGGACAACCTGAGGTTTCTTTCTAGGCAGAGGCATTGATGAGACTCCCTATTTTGTGTTTTGTCAACAGTGTTACTATACACAAAGGCTTTTGTAGTAAAATTCCTAGGAGACTAAATCCTCTGGAATGATTGAGTCACTCTGCTGTATGCATAGTATTTAAGGTATTTGGGGGAGTTCTCTACCTAGCATGGTAGTGGGAACCCAGCACAATTAAACAAATGAATTCTGAATCCAGTATGGGAGTAGTGTATTCATTATCTTAAAGGATTTGGCCTCCTCATTTGCACAGAACATGCATTTTTTATAGTAACTGTTGATTTGAGTATCCCATCTGAAACATTTCATATATATATATACATATATATATACACATATATATACATATATATATATATGAAATAGATATTAAAACATATTTTTAATGAGGTCAGTATTCCTTTTGCTGGAGAATACAGACTATAGAAACTTGTTTTCAAATGCAGATGTGTCTGAACATGTTAGTCCCCTTTCCCCTCCTGGAATTAGCTTCTGATATATCAACATATCTTACATATCAATGTCCATGGTTAAACATTAGACTCTTTCTTTGTCTCTTGTAAAATTAGAGAGAAGTTAGTGTTATCTGGGGCAAATGTCTTGTTATTTAAAAAAAAAATTAAATTCTGAAATATTATTTCAGTGTTGTAGAAATCTGCCTCTCCTGCCTGAGATGAGAAACAAGAATGTCTAAACCCCTTTCCACTCCAGGTAGAGCAACATCATACAGAGAAAGGATAATGGCTGTGAACAGTGCACAAGCAGAAAGAGAAATACCATTCTTAGGAATCTGCAACTGCTGTTTCAAGTAGTGGAATTTGTATGTTAAAGTCAAAGCTGCCAGACAATATCTCAGATTTTTTTTTTTTTTAATTATCTGCTTTTTAGTGTCAGCGGATGCACTTTGCTTTGTGAGTAAGTAGATGACCTTTACCTCTGAACCCTATGATATGTACTTCATAATAACTGGTTGGACTACTTTGACAAATTATTAAATTGTCAGGATGCTGTTTGCAGCACAGTCCATTTTTAGAAAGCAGATAGTCAGCTGTTTGGCATTATGTTGGGTAGAAGAGTACCAGACAAGAAAGGCAGATTGCTTTGTAAGCTATAAAATGTCAGTCAGAATACTCAAGAGTAAATAGTATGGCAATTTCTGTCCATGCATTGGATAATTTGCCGTAAGCAGGAAACAAACTGTAGCAGCAAAAGGAAGCCACAATAATACAAGTATGTCATTTTACTTTCCACAGTGTATCCCATATTATTGAGCAGACAAGCCTTTGATATGTAGTGGTGTGCTGCTTCCTTAATAAGCATATTATTTTGTTTACATTTCTTCTTTATTGTTATTTAGATATGCATTTCTTCTTTATTGTGAAAAACATTCTCCTTGTGCTGTAGCAAACAAATTAGATTTGTGTAAAGAGAGAATGGATCATAGTCCTGTGTGTGTGTAATTTGTAGTTGTGTGGTTTTGCAAATGTCTGTGTAGAGAACTTTTCATTGCCTGAGGAGGCAAACAAAGATGATATAAATATATTAAATGTGTAAGAGCTTGTGTCTCTGACTCCAAGGCTGCAGGACTTGCTTTCCAAGGTGTTAATTCTGTAGCTATTTGTGAATAGGTGACAGCTGGAATCTAGGAGTTCAGTTATTAAAAGTACAGCATAATGAAAGTCCTATGGCATTTGTTTGTATTAAAATTCTCCATATTTCTAGCTTCTCTCTCCCTGCACTGCAGCAGCAGTTTCACATTTGTGTCTCACTATGCCCATCACTTACCTCCCAATGCTCTTTTTGCCTCCCACTACCTCCTTACTTGCTTTTCCTTGGCTGCACCTCCTGCCCTCCCCCTCCATCCACACCCCAGCTCCTCAGACAAAAGCTTTTTGTGACAGTATTTTGAAAACTCATCTTCAGTTGAAAACTTGAGGCTTACATTATTCTCTGACTAGTTTGAGCTCATCCAGTCCATTGCTGTTCCAAACATAAGTAATATTTTTTTATTGTTGCTATATATTTCCTAGGGATGCCTGATTAAACAGTAAGTCTTCATGTGGCATGCTGTTCTGCTGTTCTCTGTTACTGTTGGATATCTGTTAATCTTGCCTGTGCCTGTAAATGTTGGGTTTATGCTGAAAACAATAAATATTGATAGTGATTACTTGTAACCATGGCAGTAGCATTTTAGGGTTTTGTGATCTTGCCTGGATGAGGGAAGAGTTGGTGACACAGGTGGCAAAAACCAGAACAAATGCCACTGGTAGGTCTTCACACTCAAGCAAGCAAACTAGGACTAGGAAAATACAGGGAGTTTTTTCCTAATTTTTTATTTTGTGAAATAAAAAGCAACCCAGCAGTGCTGCAATATAGATGGGAAGAATGGCTCTTCAGTTACAATTTGAAGTCTCAGCCTTTTTCTTCTATAAAACTCCTCAAGATCTCTACCAAGAAGGTGCTGTGTTGAAACAAAATGATGCTGTGAATAGTGCTTGAGTAAAAGTGTGTTTCCTTTGCAACTTTTCACAGTGTGGGAAAGGCATTTTTCATTTCAATGTTTTGAAGGCAGTATTTGGTAGTGGGTCTAAATTGACCTGAACTATTTCACCATATTTCTTCTACCAAAGCTGCAGTTACTGGCTTCTTTGTTCAGAGGATTGAGAATTCCTGTACTTAAATTCAAGACTGGGATTACACATAATCAGTGTTAATGCCAGTTGCATGATAAGGCTCCATTAAATCCAAGCCCTAGTCTATGTTCTTTAAGGGATACACTCCAAAACAGAGTTTTGAACTCTTTTTGGAGGAGGTTAATCTCCTGGTAGGGAAAGATACACAGAAATCTATTCACTACTCCAAGAGAATAATATCCACTTGATTTTAAAACAACAAAGTGTCTTCCACTGTCCTCTTGCCTCATGCATTTCGGTGTCATCTTTCTAAATGATCCAATGGACAATCATAAACAGTTAAGAAGATTCACAGAATAAGGAGTAGTGAACCACCAGTAGATTGCAGTGTTATGTGAAAGAGTGAGGGTAGCAACCCTTAAAATTAAAGTTTAATTTATCTTAGCTACATTATCGTGTTGTGGTACATGAAAGAGATTCTGGAAGTATGTTCTAAGCTCTACTGTATTATAACAAAGGACTAGAAAGATTTACCAGAGCAAATCAAAAAGGAGAAAATATAAACTGCATTGCAGAGGGTGCAAGAAAGTGATTTTTGTGGCTGCTGTTGAAATACAAGCACTGTGAATGCTGACTGCCAAAATACAGGATTTATGGGAAATAAAGCCCTAAAATATTTTTCCTCTACCAAAGAGAGGGAGTTGACAGGAGGAACCCCTCCAGAAATGGTGGATTTTTGTTATCTGTCTAGCTTCTCTTGCAGTTTTAAATGGCCTCGTGGTGCAATAAACATTTCAATATAAAGTCGAAAAGGAAGACTAAGAAAAGAATTAGGCTGCTTATTTTGATGAGCATTCAGTGGATAGCAGTTCCAAAAAACACGTAACAAAGTTCTGGATTCAGTAACTCAGTTTCCAGGTGTCACGGCTCTAAGAAGCAATAAAGAAATCATGTCATGTATATTGATAAAATGCCAATAATTGCATTGCAAATAAATTAATAAGATTTTTTTTTAAGCCACAGTGTTGAGTGTCCTTTGGCTTCAGTGTTGGACCTATTGCACTTGCTGATATGAAATGGGGAATTCTGGGTGCTGCAGTGATTCAGATTCACTTTCCATCTTTATTACAGGCAATATCGGACTGTCATTTTCTTCTGCCTTGGCCTGAGAATTTAATTAAGCATGTGCTCAAATTGAGCACAGACTGAAGCAGAATTTTTTATTTATTTTGGTTTTTTTATCTCAAGTTCCTTCTCAGGTTATTTGTCTTTTTTGCTGTTTCTTACTCAGGTTGAGAGTCATGAAAAGTATGATGTCCACAAACCATGACCAATAACAAAATAGCTGCAGAATGTCATTTCAAGCTCATTCTGGATCTTGTGTGTAATAAATAAACTTAAATCATGATTCAGTCACAAGCAGAAAAGATTTAAAGTTAATATAATTGAAATCAGCCACTTTTAGCCTTTCACATCATCCATGTCAGTTTTTGCAGCCTTGCCCAGTAAGTCCAGATGAAAATACCATGTGTTTTACCATGGCCTTTATTGGACAATATTGAAAGAAGCATTCGAGTGACAGTTCTTTGTCCATTGAGCCTCCCGTTAGGAGATTGTGAATTGGGAAAGAATTAATTTTGAAGTCTGAATCTGCATAGCACTAAGTTTTTAATTACATACTCAGCTTCTGAGTGGAGCTGATGAAGGGCTGAGGATTGCTCACTGGCTGCTCATCCACCTACCAACCTGCCCATGGAAATTCCTTGGTATGGCACTGCCTTAGGAAGGGAGCTGTTCCCCTGCTTTCAGTGTCTTGCCTTGCTATAAAATGGTCCATTTCATAAAAGATTTGTTGAATAGTCTTTCCATATGTGGAAAAAAATCCCTAGAGTATCTAAAAGGTGGGCTTTCACGTGAGTTTTGTGAAGGACACGGGGTCGTTTTGGGTGGGGTTAAAGTGGCAAGATGCACTTGAGTGAGAAATGCGGTGTCTGGAGTGCACTTGAAGCAAAAGTTTCTGTTAACCATTGCAGATTGCAACTGCTTTAAACTTTCGGGAAATATACTTGTCTTTTGGTGCCATCTTGTGGCCTTGTGAGAGAGAGACAGTCTGTAATTTGTGTTAAAAGTCCCTTAATTTGTCAGAAGTAATTTTAAACAATTAGTGTCTTATCATTATATGTATTTATGCAAATACAAATGGGGAAAACCATACGTAAAAAGGCATGAAAAGCTGTATGGCAAATACTAGCAACAAAGGTACTTGGTTTAGGTTTTAGCATGGTGAAAGTTCTTACAGGTGGCAATTTTACATCTCTTAGTGGTCATCATGCACTCCCAGGAGCTCGGGTTTGGGTTGTGCACACATCTGTGCATGGGTGTACTCATGCAAAAGTTGACAGGACTGGTACATTGGAATATGGTCTCCATAGATGCTTCATCTTCTTTCTTAGATATCCCTCCAAGCAATGCACTTTGCATCACTCAAAGCAAGTGACAGCGGCAGAAAATTTTTCCCTATGATAACAGCTGGACATTGGAATAATAATCCTATTGCCCAGAGAAGTGGTAGATTCCCCACTACTGGACACTGTTAAGACTCAGCTTAGCAAGGTGCTGGGGCATCTCATCTAAACTGTGTTCTTGTCTGAAGAGGCTGGACTAAATGATCTTTGAGGTCCTTTCCAACCTGACATTCTGTGATTCTGTGAGGTGATTCCATATGATAATCCCATTAAATAACTTACAAAAACTGTATAGGAACCTGTGAAAGAGCTGGGTTGTCATGCAAATTGCATGTAGCTGAGTTTTTCTTTGCTGATGAAAAGTGTTTTCTTGTATCTCCTGTGCATCTAGATATTCTAAAATCTTCCGTGTTTGCAGAACCCCAGATTCCCAATCACAGATGTTTTAGAATCAGGAGCACTTGTGGTACAATGCAATTCAGTTTGCCTGTGTGGAACTAACACACAGCATCTCTGGAACCCTCTGCAAGGCCATATAATTCCTCCTGGGGCCAAGCAGAAGGCCCAAAACTTGGGGGCTTTTGAGAATTTTGACTACATTAGACATATGGGATGCTTTTCATGTCTTCCGATTTTTGGAGGGAAGAAGGAGTCTCTCATGGGATCAGTGGATAGGTGTGAGGCAGCCTCGTTTCTTTATCAGCTTCCTGAAGTGTTGTCACTAGTGCTGTAGGTCTAGGTTATCAAATGCTTTAATTTCTTTACCCTTAAAATGGAAAAATTACTTACTGTTCTCCAGAAAAACTTGATTGTAGGCCTGCTTAATAACATTATTATTAAAGTAACTTGAATTCTGCAATATACAGGGTTTTCAATGTATTTGTACTGTATTAAAATATTTTATTATATTTGATGCTGTTTTGTGATAGGAGTGTGGTTTTTGTTGCCCTTGAATCCAAGCGGAGTAGGAGATAATGAAGAAAAAAAAACAACTCTCTTGTTTACATATAGCAGTGTGTCACAGAAATATTTCTTGTTGCACTTTTTCATAGTTGCTGTTATATGAGAGAGGCTGGATGAATAGATGGAAGCCTTCAGTTTTACATGAAGGAGAAGGAAATATAAGAAATGTAAAATGGAGAGGACACTTAATTGCTTGGGCCAATAATATGGTAAGTGTTTGTTACCTCCATTGAATGAACAAAAATAATCCGTGTTACACTGATATTTGAAATGATTTATTGTTACCTGCCAAAATATTCCATGGAAAAAATGGTACATTTAAATAATCTAATATAAAAGGTATTGAAGGATAGTGTTGTAGATTCTGTGTCTTCATAGGCTTTTCTTCTGGGGTTTGCTGCTGTCAGTGTTCTCAATATAGTTTCCACTTCAGAAGAACTTAAGAGAAGTAGCTCTAGATGTCACTGTTGGGGATGGTCACTACTGTACCTTCTCAGATAGCAGAGTTCTGACCAGTGCCATTTATTGAAGTCAGTTGCCTGGGGAAGGAATGCCAGTGTAACTCTTCCTTATATAAAAAATGGAGCATCAGCCACCCCCAGATCCCATCCCTAAAGCTGTCTGGGTTTTGTATTTTGTACTGAAGTGACATTATCATATGCACTTGTGTTGCAGAATATAAAAATGAGAGTAATAATTTCCAGTTTTAGTAGGGCACTAGAAAAGGCTAGACTTAGGAGAAAATAGGCCCTTTTTGCTAAATGTGTAGCTCATACTTTAGGGGGAACCATTGCTTTCATGCTGAGTGTTGCATTTCACCTATCACTGTGTATCTAATTGATGGGTCAAGGTCTGTGTTTTAAAGCTCAGCAGTGAGGGATATGTTTTTAAATGTGTATCACATCTAAAATCCGAAGTCTTATTTTAAAATGTGGCAAAGCTAGTTCTGAAACATTACCTTTTCTCCTTCTATTGTTTTTCCCTCCTGAAATAAAGCATTTATTAAAATATTTTAAAGCCACTGCTCTTACTCTTTTATTCCTTTCAAAACCATTTTGCTATGAAATTGTTGAACATGGAGTTTTGTTTATTTGCTCCCCTTTAATGACTGCATTCAATGAGTGCTTGAGTGCCATAACACTAGCTTTTCTGATGGTTTTGTTCTTTCAGATCTCCTAACAATTAAAATATATATTCTAGGTGGATCTGCTGGGAATAGGTAGGACAGTTGAGGAGAGATATCCCTAGAGATGATGTGCCACATCACAACACAGAATACTAATAAAATGTTGAGAGCCATCTGTCAGAGGCAAAAACCCATGGTCAGGGCCTATCTTTAAATGAAAAATGAAATGACACTTGCCCTCTGCAGGATTAATATATTTGGTTATTGGCCTCTCCCATCCCCCTTTACCTTTTTAAAAATTTCTCCATCCTCTAGCCAGGCTTTGTGCTCTTTTTTTTTTTTTTTTTTTCAAAGTCAGAGAAAATCTTTTATAGCCTTGCTTCTTACTGTCTGTGTGTGGTGGCTACCTAGTTTTATTTTCTTATGTTTTGGGAGGACCTGGGGGGCTTTTTTGGAGGACACGTTAGACATTGGATATTCTGAGATGGCCCCAGGTTATTTAGGTAAGATCTAGTTCTTCTTGTCAGATGCTCAGTAACTCAGGTATGGTGCTCTGCCCTCTTCTTCCTCAGTAGCCATTTACAAACTGAGGCACCTGGGGATCAAATCCTTAGAGACATTAAGCTGCTTAGCTCCCATCTAAACAGCATTGAGGCTCCTTCATGATAGGAAGTTTACTCTGGAAGTCATTTTACTATAGAGGATCCTCTGCTATTGGTTTGAAAGGCACTTAGTGTAAGCTAGTCTATCCCATATAAGATTTGCTGCCTTGCAGAAAAACAGAAGGTGTGATATGCGTCACTTTTATCTGAAGATGATCCCTGAAGACAAAGTGTTAAGACGAATAAAAGACAACTTTATTAAAACAGTTCAACATTGCAAATTTTACGAGGTGGGCTTAGAATTCACAAAGCATAAGAGCCTTGTTTATATTATCCAGAGATCTGGGCTCTGTACATTTCCTGTCTTGTAAGTTTGTGGGTTTTTTGAAACCTTGATGGCTGTTAACCTAAATGATTCCAATCAGAGTGTGTTCCATGCTCTCACAGTTCCTCAGTGACACGGGTCACTGTAAAATAAATGCAGCGCACCCCCATACCACTTACTCGGTTCTCCTTGTGATTAAAAAAAAAAATAAAAAGGCAAAACCTGGCTTACACCATGACCCCCATGTACAGACTTTTAGACTTATGAGCAGTTGAATCTGTACAGCTGTACAGCTGAAAACATAGGAACTCGCAGTGGGAGGGAACAGAAACAAGCAGAAGAATCTTTTAAATCAGTTTTGTCTCTAGAAAAATCCTAACATGGAATGGCATCCTGGATGCTGACCTTTCAAGGTCTCTTCCATTCCCTTTTCTGTGATCATGACAGTTGTTTTTTCTGGTCATTGAGCTTAAAGGCAATACCTACTAAAATGCTTTATTTTGGGACTTTTGTTTTTAGATCACTAAGAACAAGTCATTACTTAGCATGAAATTAATCTCCATTTTGCTGTTAGAAAGGTTATAGATTACCTTTTCTAGATGGCATGAAAAAAATCTGGTTAATGGTCCTTTTTTTCCTTCTCCTTCTCTCTCTTTCAAATGACTTTAATATTCCCTTCTTTAAACTTTTTGTTCTGTTTAGGAGATTTCCTGTGGAGGCAGTGAAAAATGTCAGCATATAAAACCAAGTATCATTTAAGTATACTTGTTTTTCCATTTTAATGTACGAGTAGAAATGCCTTGCTGGAGAAGCACAGGTTGTCCTCATTTATCTTAATGAGATGTTGCTTCACATCTTTCCTTTTTTCAAGGTGCTTCTTTACAGGCGTAGTAGAGCTGGGATTTTTTAATTTCTTCTGTATTAGCACCAGCTGAACAGGCTGACTGGTTTATGACTGGGGTTGTGAATCTGTTGCTGATTCACTTACATCTTTTCATTTGGCATGTGAATTCAAAATGCTCAGGTTTGTTCTTTCTGTTACCTCCTGGGTTAGATGGGTCTTTGTATCAAGAGCTTTGTCCGTTGGCATGCTCGGCCCTGCACTGAACCTTATGCCATAAACTGCTACCACTGCCTTAGTGTGCAAAATAATACTGGATGTGGTGAACTGGACTTTGTCACTCTGAATAAAGTTCTCCTGTATTTAAACTTTCAGGGCGTGAAGATACTTGACATGATCTCCAAGCAAAGAATTACCAATGTGCCTCGAGACGACATAAGCCTTCGCCCAGACATGTACCCCTGCAGCCTTTGCTGGAAGGATAATTTAACGCTGATTATTGGCTGGGGAAATTCAGTAAAGGTACAATTACCTGTCTTTGTAATAAATGCTTGCTGTTATCACAGACAAACAGAGGATTATTTCTAAAAAGCAAAGACAATCGAAAAAAATAGAATTTGGTTTGACTACAGTGTGCAGAACTCCTGCTGCCATAGAAATGTCATTGGACTGACCCTCATGAAGAGGAGGAGTGATAGACACCCAGCAGTCAGACAGATCTCTCTGTGTGAGCACACAGCAAATGTAATCCTCAGGGACACTTCTCTCCTGTGTGCCTTGGAGAGTTTTCCTCTTTTGAAAGCTTTTAGTGGGCTGTTGAATTCGTTTCTTTACATTAGCATTAAGGAAGAACAATTTACCATGAGGTATTTTGGGAGAGGATTCTTTTGGTAGGCTGAGGAGGTTGCGACTGCTAAAACAGCCACATGATTTTAGTAGAGGTGGGGTGGTGGGACAGGCTGCTTGGGGTTTTATTCTGCTTTCAGCAGGGAACTGGCATTTTGAACTTGTGTGCTGCAGACTGGCTATGATTTGCTCAGACCAGCACCTGACATGAGACTTTTACAAGCCTAATAACAGACTGCTACATCACTGCACAGTCAGAAATTAAAAATGCTCTTTAAATGCAAAGAGGAGGGTAAAGTGAGGTAGATGAAGTGTAAAAAGCTTTTGAAACATTAAACTTAAGAGTTTTACAAATGAGAAGGTATGTCATAAGTTTGGCATCTGTCTTCCCCCTTGTGTCATGTGTGCTTCACCACATTTGGGTATTTGCATTTCTTCATATGTACATATTCTCCTGCTGTTACTTAAAGTTACAATAGCATAATTCTTACTGAAATTATAAGATAGTAAAGGCTCAGTGTGAGAAGATACCATAACCAAACTCCACATACATGCTAGTATGAAGAGATCTTAAAGGGCAGATGTTTTCAGATTTCTCATGTGGCCCATCATTCCCTCTCCCAGTGTATTTATAAGGCTTCTTCAGTGATGCATCGTCACTGTTTTCCAGCCTTTGTTTTTCAGAATACAGAAATACACATCCAAGAATGCATCAATAAGAGGAGGAGTTTCTGGAAAGAGCAAGTATAATTTCAGGAATTACAGCTTCTTCATCATAATGATCCAAATCTCTGTTTCCTAGATTTGCTCAGTAAAAGAACGTCATGCCAGTGAAATGCGCGACCTTCCAAACCGCTATGTGGAAATAGGTATGATAGTATGAATGCACTTTTTCAAAAATATATAAGCTTTAAAGGTCTGTATTAACATTCTAGCTTGGAAAAGCTGTTACAGTTCAGAAGCAACATATAGATATAATATAAATGTTTCCTTGTTTGTAGTTGGTGAGATTGTCATAATATCCTTCTGCGTAGTTTTTTGGGTTTGTCAGTCTTTTTTTGGTTTTGGTCTTTTTATTTTCATAATTCATAGAGAGTCTTAAATTATGAGTATTCAGGCAAGATCCTGACTCATGTCAGATTAGGATGGTGAATGGCATAGGTGTATAATCTGATTTCAAGAAGGAAGCATTTTAAAGTAGCATCTGAAAATAAGTAGGAGTCTTGTTAAACTCTGCAGGTACTCTGCATACTGAGAGACAGTGGCAGGCCTGACAATGAAACCAGAAAGCTATTGTCTGTTTAAGATTGCACGATCCTCAACAAAGTAATTAACTTTAGAATTCTAGGATATTCGAAAGAAGTCAAGAAGATCTGTCTTGAGTTTTAGCCTCAGATCTTTTACACAATCTTTTCTAAATGTTCCTATAAGTAGCTTTCAGAAAACAATTAAATGGGGTGGTTTACATAGTGACAAGTGAACCAAGGCAACTTCTACTTCAGCTGTAATGTGTACATGGAGGCAACTAGTCTCATGTGACTGTCTTGCATGACTTAATGTGAACTCCAGTTTTGGAATATAAAAATAAGAAGCCATCATCAGACAACTTAGGCACAGACCAAAATATTAAAGATTTTTTTGGAAGTAACTTTTTCATCTCACATTTTTAATCTTAAAATCTTTTCTGTGTTCCTGAGAGCTGGCATTTTATCTCACTTTACCTGTTAATGATGGGCTTGAGATTTTTCTTTATGGTTTCAGGTCAAAGCACTGAAACAGCTCTGCCAAATGCTGTCAGCAGCACTCATTGAAACGTGGGTATTAGATTGGGAGAGAAAAGAGACAGACATTATTTGTTCAAGTCTCAATATACGTTACAATACAATAGCTTTTGATGTAGTCACATAGAAGGCTTTCTTGAGAGATTTGTGTCATGCCATAGCATCTATTTCAGTTTTATTTCAACTTCACTTTTCAAAGGCTTACCTGAAACATATGATATTAATGGACAGGCCATTAATACCATTAAAACACTAGCAACCAGTGTAGTTTTTTGCAAGATCATTAATATTCTAAGTGCATGCATAAGCTCGTACACATTTGTACCATGAAGAATTTATGCAAGACAAGAAGATCCTTCAGTGTCAGGGTAGTTGAATATATTTCAAATGGCCTGACTCATAGAATCTTGGCAACATTCGTAGAAAAAATGAAACTCATAACACAGTATAACTTCATTCATGTTTAGTGCTATGGGTTTGTTTTGTTTTTTTTCACTTGCTTTTACAATTTTGCACCTGGAATGAAAACCAGAAGTGGAGTGGTAAACTTTACACTCACTTCTCTGCTCATCAGGGGAATACGTTTGAAGTCCATGATAATGCAGTATTTTCCTATTTCTCAACAGTTTTCAGATTTATTCTCTGTTAGACACATTCTGAGGGCTTCACAACTGCACAATAGTATCATGGAAAACTGTGATGGCATTAGTAAGTCATAAATGCCTCAGGGATTTGCAGCCCAATGAATAAGGATTATTTGTAAGATTAGTTTTAAGATTAATTGTACAGGTCTCAAGCACTGAGATCTGCCTGGCATTTTATTTACACTTTTTAGTATATTAATAGTGTTTTTCTTGAGTGATCTTTTCTGTGATTATGTATGTTCCAGTTCATTGCGTCTGTGGGTCTTCATTCAAGGTTGAAGATAAACTCCAGTCAAATGTTTCTATTTAGGTTTAAATGTATGTTAGCTGAGCAGATCCTATCAGTTTAGCTCTGTCAGCTACCACTGTGAAGTAGTGTATTGATTAGGAAGTATTGGTATTGAATTACAGGCTTAACATAGACTAAATGCTGTTGTGATCCTTCTTAAAGAGTGCTTGACCTCTGTGCTCGCTCCTGATGGGTGTACAAAAGCTGTAACACTGTAACTTCTGGTATGAACAGGGAACCCTTCCCCAGCTGGAGCCTGTGAGGGGCAGGTTGCTAAAGAACTAATTAGCACTTTGCAGTTAATATGATGCCTTTTCAAAGTGAACTGGGGCATCTAGTCTTTGGTTTGTCAATTAGCTTGGTATTCTATTCACCTCTGTGGAGAAGTACTTCACCTCTGCCTCAGTTACTCAGGTTGTTAATGGTAGTGGAAAATAGAGATTATCACTGGAAGTCAGGAGAAGACTTGAAGTCAATTAGAGACTTCTAATTGAAGATAAAACTAATCTGAGGAATTTCAGTTTAATTCCAGATGCCAACCAGCCAGCAATACCTCTTGAGGACTAGTCTCCTCTCCATTCCCCCTAACTCCCCACAAAGTAGAATTTTGGTTTAAAGATCACATATTTTCTGGATATGCTTATAACAACACAGTTGTATGTTTTGTGAGAGAACAGCTTTATAACTGAGTAGCAAGTTATTGCCAAGCACTGGGATTGCACAGTTTTATCTGGAAAGAAAACATGGAATATTTAATTTTATTTTGTAAATTCTGATACTGGGTTCTACCATACCACTATTCTCTTTATATGAATAAAACTCAAAGCTTAATGAATGACTGTGATGAGCAGGAAATGAGCTGTATCTAAATGTCATCAACTTTATATTGCTGATTTATGTAAAACATTTCACTGAAGCAAGTCTGCTACGCACTGGGAAACCAATTGCAAAAAAACCCAAGAAGAAGCTTCTCACATCCTCTTTGCATTGCTGGTTTGACTTAGACTTTTGCTCGTCATGTTTTGCCACAAGCCAAACCGATCATTTAGAAATTTTTTTATAAAACTAGTCAAAACTATCAGACTGCTGAGTAATCTTCCCTGCTGGTTAACAAAGTTTTCTCAGTTCAATGTGCAATGTTCAATGTGCAAAAAAAGAGTTTTTCGGAAAGTTAACTTTGAAGCTTTGAAACTTAAGCTCCCGATGTCACCAAGGCTTGAAAGGGATTTCTTTAAAGGTTGTGTGTGTCTGTAGCTAGAGAGTTGTACAAGCAATTGCTGTATTTCTAAAGATGGTTTTTATTGCTATATGAGATGGAATAAGGTAAGATTATTCCATTACCACGACAGCACTTCCCTTTCGCACAACCTGACTACAGGTAAACCAGCATATTATAACACTGCTTACAGTAAACAAGACATATTTCTAATTTAATTGAAAGAGTAGACCTCACCAGATAGATGATTACTGTCATGATGAGGCAGTGGACTTTTTTTCTGATGTTTCTAATTAGTATGATACTATAATCAATAGATACTGCTTTGTTTTAGTAGAAAAGATCTTGCTCATTTCCATTTCATACTGGGATTAAGTAGTAATGCAACAGCTTTCAGTAATAGAGGCTTTACAGAGGCTTGATCTTAAGTGTTGATGTTTAGGGGTTTTTTGTTCAGTGATCATATTCAATGTACAGTATCACTTTCACTGCCCTCTGCTTTAATGAAAATTCTCATCCTCTTTGCCGTGTCGCATTCAAAATTATGTATGGAATGATTGATTAGTGGTTGCTAAATTTTCTCTAAGATTTTTCTGAACCTTCAACATTCAAACCAAAATCAATTTGCATATGACTTTTCTGACCATTTTGATTATAAATACCTAGTATGGGGTGTGAATTTCAAGTTTGGAAGCATCAGGTTTTTGCTAATTGATACCTAGAACCCACCATCGATACTCTACAGATTTTCCTGCTGAAATTCAAAGAGAGATAGTCAATTAAAATGCCATTGCAGTATGTATATGATTAGGTAAATAGTTGATTTCAAGTATACTAGTACAGGTGGAAAATTTACATGGAGTTCTAAGGTTATTCAAGCCTAAGTAAGGCACCTCTATGTGGGATACTTCACTGCTTCTCCCAGAAGTTTACAGTTCCTTTTGAATATCAGTTGACATTTCTTTTTCTGGGAACATCATGTACTTTTTGTTCAGGCTTCTATTCAGAGGGAGGTTTCCCATGGAAATTTGGATATATGCAGGCTTTTGCAGAGCCTTGAGGGAAATAGGAACCATTTGTAAAGAAATATTTAAATGCTGGTGCAAGTCTTTTCAGGGAAAGTATGAATGTTAAAAAAACCCTGAGATTTATATTTTCTTCAAGGATTATGTTGGGTAGTACACCCCGAAGTAAGGATACTCTTTTCTTTCAATAAGAATATACCATGTATATGTGTTTATCATTTGTGATTTACTTTTATCGATCTAAAGGCAGCTTAAATGATACCTTTTGATGGGACCTTTTCTGGTCCTGTAGCAAGAGCTGAATGCACATAGTGTGAAAAAAAGAAAGGATTTTGAAATTTTATATCAAGTGCAATTCATGCACATTGTCATAGCTACTTAAAGCACATTAGTTTGTATTCTATTTTGGTTTTCACAAACTAGCTCAGGAAAATCACTGACAGTGAAAATACCATCTTGGAAAAGTACTGTGGCCTACAGCAAATTTACATATACCTGAAGTATCTGGTTAAAAGGTAATTTGGGAATACATAGTGGCATCACCCCATCAGCTAACAGTGCACCGGAATTATCTGTAACTTGGGCCACTTCATGGTGCTTTGTAGCTCTTCTGCTGTTGATACACAAGTGGGCCATCTACTAATTAGCTGTGTATTTGCTTTTCCCTTTCTTTCTAACACAATATAGAATTTTAAAAAATAAAAAATTTCTTTTTCTCTTTCTTTTTTTCCGACATATTAAGTTTCATAATTTCATGTTAATTTTTCTGCATGCCAGTTCAGGTTCCTGCATATTCCCAAAAGACAACGTTGAAACCTTTGCTCCATTGAAATCAATGGCAAATATCTGACTGTAAACAGAATTTTCCTTTATAAATCTGGACTGAAAAAAGAGGGGCTGATTTGAATAAATTTTTTTTTTTGAATAAATGAAATAGATTTCTTTTAGTTTCAGTCCGCCACGTGTGTGGATCTTTAAATTCCAAAGAAATTTGCTTCTTAGAGTTTGAGTAGGTAATGTAGCATATATAGTTTTATTTCTGTAGTGCGGTGTATTTAATACGTTTTATTTAATGAACAATAAAAAATGATTTACAGGTTTTTTTCTTTTTGCCTCCTGGTAATTTGACAGCTGTACATAGATACTGAATATAGAATATATTCACTGTCAGCATATCTTCCATCTTTTTTTATGACAGGCATAAACATGTGTGACATATGGCCATAATACCTTGGTCGTTCCCATTTAGTTCAGTACCGTCTTCATTTTAATTGTTTTGGATCCTTTTCAAATTAACAGCATTTCTGCAATGCCTTTAGATTTGGATTCCTCCCCCCATCCTTGATCACAACAAAGTGTCCACGCAGTAAGTCATATTAACCTATTAGTTTTCTAGCTATATCAGTTTCAGCTATAACTTTTATAATTTTTTCTCAGTAGGAATTTTTTGATTAGCTGCATCAAAGGTTTTTGTCAGGTCAAGAAGCACTGTCTCTGCCAGCTATTCTTTGTTCAAGGCTGTGGCAACAGAGCTCCAGCATTGTGTTTCAACAAGGCCTCTTGAAGGAGGATGAGCTGAGAGAAAGCTTAAAGTGAAACCAAGGAAACTAAACTCTATTGAAAAACAAAACTTGGAAGTGATTGTTTTTATTTGTTTATTTTTGTCAAGCTTACTGCTTGATGGTAAATACACTGGCTTGGTTGGTGGACATTACAAACATTTTCACTGGCAAAGGAACTAAAGTTCCAGTAAAAGTCAAAGAAACGTTTTTTATAAATGTGCCATTCACCATGCTGTTTTCCTCTCTAAATCCAAAGCACTATTTTATATGCTTTTAAGAGCCTTTTCTTTTAACCTCTTAAAGCTAAAACAATAGATTATTTGCATATCATTTTAATTGTTATTATGGATTGGACTGTGGTTTTTCTTTTCCATGTTTTCCCTCCTGCCTTCTGTATTCTTTTAAAATAGAAAATACTAAATGGTAAACTGGGAATAAGATATATTATGTAAATGTTTCTGACGTGGATTAAAAACATCCCTCAGAGCAACATGTGACACAGTCAAAGTAATCTCATCAGTCTTGCAGGCTAGAACAAAATAATTGTGTACAGGATTACAAATGTGAACCTATTCTTGCCTAGGATAGATGGAGTGCTCTGCCCTTGTACTGTGCTTTAGTCCCCCAGTGATGTCAAAGTGTCAGTAGTCATTAAGAGAAAAGCAGTATTTGCTTATTCATTGAGAGACAGGTGTCAAATCTGTACTTCACTTGACACTGTTTTTTCTTCTTTGTTAGGAGGACAATTATTTCTCCTGTTCCTTCTGATTACCTTAGCTAAAGAAGATTGACTTTCTTTTTAGTTTCACTATTCTGCATTTTCTGTTTGCTTTGCTAAAAGTATTACTAGTAGTAAACATATATTATAGCTAGTAAACAGTAGATATTAGTATTGTAGCATTCTAAGCAGTAAGCAAAGAAACTTTTTTTTTTTTCTACTTACACTGAGACTCTCCTAAATCCATGTTTTAGGACAAAATTATGATTCATCTCATAATTTAGTAAAGGTTTGTACGTATAAGTTTTTCTAATTTAAGCATTCGGATGACATCTCTTTTGGGTCTCAGAAGAGAGGAGCCCACAAAAAGGGCATAACAGATGTTGAATGCTGACACTTTAAATCCAGCAGAATAAAATGGAATAGCTTTTTCTGTGGCAGGGTTCTGCTTTAGTGAGTCTTTTTGTAAATACAGTACAGCTCTTTTTCTTTCTCAAAATAGTCGTCATGTAACTGTCTGAATTTTGAGACCAAATTTAGTAAATTACATTTTTAGTTTTATGAACAAGAAAAGGGACTGTTTAACTGCATGTTTTCTTTGTGGTTAGGGTATCTGAAAATCTTCCTGTGATGTTTAAAGCAGTAGTAAATAATGACCTGTTTGTTTTCATATATCATACCAATAGGTGTAACAGATGTGATTCTCTTATGACCACATGACTTACTGTGAATATGCAAACCAATTAATATGTTCTATTTATTGTCTATTTTATTGTTTTTGGTTTGCATCCTGTTTTTCAGTATGATTACTGAAAGTCAGTCTGACCATTCATTTCAAATCTTTCATGTCTATCATGTCCTGGAGCACAAAGATTTCTCCTTGCAATCTTTAATGGAATTTAATCTGTGAAATGTAGTTTTTCATCTTGCTGATCCAACTGGGAAGTTTGTAGTGTTTTTGTATGTATTGAATCTTCATTTCTCTGAAGTGCTGCTGCATGCTGTTGATAGCCCCTGAAAATCAGTTGTGTTTTTTTCTTGGGGA
Source organism: Heliangelus exortis (assembly GCF_036169615.1). NCBI lineage: Eukaryota > Metazoa > Chordata > Aves > Apodiformes > Trochilidae > Heliangelus > Heliangelus exortis. The sequence continues at coordinate 51,469,796 of NC_092423.1, read as the reverse complement.
GTAGTTAATACACATTCATTTATTTAACAATCTACTTTCTTTCCTGTATTTCAGTTTTCCAGTTTGACACCGAATTCTTTATCAGTGGACTTGCACCTCTCTGTGACCAGCTTGTTATACTTTCCTATGTAAAGGAGATTTCTGAAAAAACGGTAATTGCCTTTATGGAGTTTCCTCACAGCACTAAACTGCTCTGTGAGTTGGGTCTGAAGCTAGTCACACAGATCTGATTGTGAAAATATTTGTATTCCATGGTAGTGAACAATGCTTGAAACTTCTCTCACCTATAAAATGAGGTCAGTGGAGCTGGTGTTGAAGACTAATGTACTTACCTTTCAGAAGTCCTGTCAGGGTTCCTTTAGCTCTTGCAAGAGACAGAGAAGGTCTCAGTAGTCCTTCCCTCTCCTTTTTCCTTCCTTTTTACCCATCTCTATGTCTCCTTTTCTCACATTGCTTCTGCTGTTTCTTGAACCAGAAGAAAAATAATTGTCCTTTTTAATCGTAAGAGAGGCTTTCTAATGCTGCATTAAGATGCAGAAGAAATGAGAGTAGTGAGGTTGATCAGCTGAAGCAATACAAGTCACTGTGGTGGGAGTGGATGCACAACTGCGAGTGAGCAGTGTCATTGCCTCCCTTGCTTCAAAGACCCTTAGTTGCTTACACCTAGATCCGTGTGTAGGTAGGTAGAAATTAGAATTCATATCAGTTATTTTTACTGTGTGCATGCAAGAGCCTTGTCTGTCTCCATTTCATGTTGCCAAATAAAAGCCAAGGCAGTGGAGATCCTTGAAGTTGCAGTGTGAGAATGGCAGATGCTCGTCATCATCTCTTTGATAGTACATCTGCATTAGACAACCATCACCATAGTAACCCTAAGCAACTGGGTGCACAAGTTGCTAGGCAATGAAATGCTGTAGGTTCAAACAAATGCTTGAGCTTGCTGAAATCAATAGGGTTAGCTTCTAGCTCTGCTGCAGGATGTCAGATTTTTATTTCTTTATTTATACTAAGGAGACAAACAATGTCACAGCAGTGTTTCCCAAGAGAGTCAGTACAGTAGTCCTCTAATGTAGGGGAGCTGGTGAAAGAAAAAGGAGGCAAACAAATTGGGTAAGGAAGAGGGAGAAAGACCTGAACTGAAATGCTAGGCAGCAAGGAAATTGGGGAGCCACTGTTAATGAAGTAGCAGCATGGAAAAGCAGCCAGCAAAAAGGAGGTAGCTACTTATAAAGGTTCAGGTCATTCTAACTGCTTCAGAAAGGAAAGACAAAAAGAGGATTCCTGCTAGAAGTAGAACATAGGAAATAGATTTTTTTTTCCCATATGTTTGCTTTAAATTAGTCTTTTAAACTCCAAACACTGGACTTCGATAAAATCTCAGTTCTCTGGGTAACTCTACCAAGGAACTGAAAGCCCTCTCTTCCCTGACACCATGTCAGTGCCTTGGTGTATTGGGAACCCCTCTATTAGTGTCTTGGCTCTGTGTAGCCTGAGCTGCCTGAGCTTGCAGCAGAAATGCTGCTTGCTACAGATGTTTTTGGGCTGGAAGGAATACTGTTCTTCCTACACTTGATTTGAAGTGGCAGCTTCTTACTTGTTACAAATTGGATCAGAATCCAACTCATGGCTTACTTTTTTTTTTTTTTCTTTTTTTTTCTTTTTTTTTTAACAAAACAAAACATACAAACAAAAAAACAACCTTGTATTGTAAGAGTAAGTTGGAAAAAGACCCAACTGGTGTTGCTAATGAATGCATAGGCTAGAGTTGTGTAAATCCACTTCGTATGTCTTCTCATTTTTTTTGTATTTTGTTATAATTCACAGCTAGAAGTGGAAAATAAGGGAATGTTTTGGACCTTGACTTATAAAAAATACAGCTAATTGAAGACATCAGTTTCTCTGGGATGTTACTCTAAGATCATCAGCACAGCAGATTGATTTTTTTTTTTTTCCCCCCTACTTCTGCTTGGCACTTAAAAGTGCAAACTTAAACATTGGTTAAAAAAACCCAAGTTCTCTGTACCAGAATATTATTGATTCATGGAGATCTGTCTTTTCAGGGTTGAGCCCAGCTGAGAATATGTCTCCAATTTTTCTGTTGCATGCAATGGCTGACATCATCTGTGATAGCCCTGAAAAATTACATGACCAGGAGCAAGAAAACAGCAAACTCAGAGGAAGGGTTTGACCTGTGTCTTGTCTAAACCTCCTTCTCTGTGTTGGTCTGTTAAGAGAAGCAAGAGCAGGAGTAACTTTCCTTTGTGTTTCCAACACAATTATGCAGTTACAGCTACTCCATGGAGCAAAACTTTGCAAGTTGTATGGTTGGCAGCTGAGTACCCAATGCAAAGTACCTTTGGGAATGTTTGCAGTGGCTGAATTTCAGCCATGTTTGGAGATGATTGCTAATAGGTTGGCATTGCTAATGTAAATAATGTAGGATGTAACTAAGATGTCTGTATTTTTTTTAAGGAAGTGGAGTGCTGTGCAAGGCCTAGACTGGATATTGTACAGCCCTTACCTGAGTCCTGTGAGGAAATCTCTTCTGATGCACTAACAGTACGAGGATTTCAGGAAAATGAATGTAGAGATTATCACTTAGGTAGGTGTTCATACTATTGTTTTGTTTTCATAACTTGCTTAAGAAAGACTTGATTTGAGAGGACTCAGCCTCCTTTTTAATTTTTTTGTTATCCCCTTGAATGTCTGTTGCTGTTTGTGACACTGAAGTGTCAAGTGAAAATCCACAAGAACCAGTCACGTGGTAGAAAACAAGTATGCATATTTAAACATCATGATTTGTAATGCCATCTAGTAAGTCAGACCTACTGGGGAAGGCAAAAATACAGATCTCATTTAATGTCCAGTATTGCAGAAGACAGTGTCTTTTATGGAGTTGTATTCAACATGTGATCTGTAGGAGCTCTTCTGTCTTTTTGGACACAAAGGGCTTCAGGAATAGTGAAATGAGTCATATAGCATCTGGGAAGAGCTGCTTTAGAAGCAAAGATGGAGTAAATGTCACTTCAACGGAAAGATGCACCTGGATCAACTTAAAAGGGGCTCACTGATATTTAGCTTTCCCACAGGGACAAAGCTGTTGGCATGTTACAGACCCCAGAATGGTAAAATGTAATGAATAGAAAGTTCAGCCCCAAAGATAGATTTAATTATGTAACAGGCAGGAAGATTAAGCCCTGGCCCAATATATGCCAGAGTCTTTTAACTAAGATGGGATGGTTTTCAGATATATGTGTTGTAGTTGAGAAAGATGCATAGCAAAGCTGATGCAGAATTCCTTGGTAAAGATTATATCACCCAAGTTATACAGAAACATTGCTTCTGGCTTTTAGAATCCATGAATCTGATTTTTAAGCATCTTCTCTGGCAGCATGCTTCAAATCATAGGCTTGGCAGGCCTCTTTGTGTACATCAATGCCCTTAAGCCACTAGAAATACAATATATCTTCCCCTGATCTCCTAAACATCTCTGCTACTATCAATAGAACTGGAATTTCTTTATACCTGTCCCTAAGCAAAACATGATGCCCACAGTTTTACTTTTATGCTTAATGAATATTTTAAGTCAAATTTCTTTGGATGGCTTTAAAACGAGTATTACTTTGTGGGTTGCTTATCAGTTCAAGAGTGTATTCATATGCATGTATAGATACAGATAAAGGTTGGGGGATGGTTTTCTTTCCTGTATCTACAAAGTATTGATGGAGTTTTTCCTGGGTCCTGTGGAAATAATAACTATTTTGAACAGTCATCTTCTGTGCTTGATTTCACCCTTAAGTACCTTTTTAGTTTGAGCTTACTCAAAATAAAGGCTTATGATATAAACAAATGCATTATACATATAACCTTAACTTAAAGCATTGCAAATGCATTGCTGTAATGATGTGCTGTGTCCCCAGGGGTTATGGCATCTATCATTTATGCTTTTGATGGCCTTGACCTTGATGGGAGGATAAGTTTATTGCAGGCTATGTCGTGTAATAGTCCTCTAAAAATATAATAATGTGTTCTAAACCATCATAAATTTTACACATAGTGGATGAATCAGAATTTGCAATAAGCTGTAGTTTTGGGTTTTTTTTGAAAGCTATTTTGCCTTTTAAACCAGTTTTAATTTATTGGAGAATACAGCTTCCCAAACAAGCATGTTCTGCAGGAGTAGCCCTCTGTCTTTCTTGCATCTCCTCTTTTTAAATGCCCCTCAAGGGTATACTAAAAAGCAGGGCTTTACTTAAGGAAAATACAATAATAATAAAACTGTGTATGCATTTGCAGAGTATTCGGAAGGTGAATCACTGTTTTATATCATCAGCCCAAGAGACGTGGTTGTTGCTAAAGAGCGGGACCAAGATGACCACATCGACTGGCTTCTTGAAAAGAAGAAATACGAAGTAATTTTTACAGTATTCTTTCCTTCAGGCTTTCCTGCTTTAGAAGTTGGAGTGGGATGATGAACTTTTGCTAGGTCTATTGGATGTGGATAGTTTCTGTTCCTACAGTCATTGACTAAATGCTTGTAAGGGGTAGGAGTTGACTATACATCTCTCCATCTCTCTGGAGAGTTAGTCTTCCTACTGAAGCAACTCATCTGAATTGCACCCAAGTGAGGTAGCTGAATTAGATGCTGTGAATGCTGCTCTCAGCAACAGATATGAAATGTATGAGCTGTCACTGAAAATTCCTATTGCTGGGTTTTGGCTTTAAAGCAGCAGACCAGTTAATTAATGAGCTACATGGATATTTTTCTAGATGTATCACAACTAAAGAGGGAAGAGAAATGGACATGGTGGGAGGTATTAATTTTTTTTTTCCTATTCTATATCTCATCTACTAAAGATTTACACTAGGATACTGTTCCTTGCTCTGCATTACTTCAATGCTGAAGCTTTTAAAACCAAAATAATAGGGGCTTGAATGTGATTGGTGCTGGAAGTAGTGTTACTCACCAAAAAGCAGAGCCAATATTAAAAACAACTGTATACAGCTCCCTTGGTAAAAAACAGCTTGGTATTGGTTGCCTAAATATTGGTGTGTTTAAGCATGTGTATCTGAACACGATGATAAATTCTTACAATATTAACATGCTCCAAGTGTTCTCATTTCTGAAGTCCTGCAGTTAATAGCATACAACAGTTGTTACAATACAGTGCATATAATAACTTTCTAGATGCGTATTTACTTGTTATTTATTGAATGCCCATTATAAGAAATAAATGTGGAAAAGCCAAACAGCACGTATTCCTTTCATTAGTGCAATCATGATGTTCCTCATGTAGATTTGTTAAAATCCTTGTGGATGCTTTTGCATCTGAATAGCTAACTCATAGGATGAGTGCAGTTTTGCTGTTTATGTAAATCACAGCATTTGGTCCCTGAAGACTCCAGTAATTTGCAAGTGACAGCTGTGTGTGTGCCTTTCTGAAAGCCAGTCAGGGTAGTAGATAGCTTGTGTGTTCTGATGTATGTTGAAGTTTTCATCTTGTTTGTAAAAGTGCCAGCTTTGTTTCTATATGTTTGAAAGAAAGACAGGAATAGAAAATTACACTTGTATGTAAATCAGTCTGACTGGAGAAGTCTTTTGGGCTAGGGGAGTGAAAGGTATCCTTCCCTCTACCCCCTTTCCTGATGATTTTTTTTGTTTGTTTTTTCAGGTTTTGGTAGGGAAGGGTTCTTGTTTGAAAATGATCCAGTACTGTTGCATTGTCTGTTTTGTTGTAATCTTATGATTTGATCCTAATACAGTAATGTGGAGTGAACCCAGATGGAAACAAAAGTAGTTTTCTCTTTGGTTGACTGCTTTTGTTTGAGTATGAATTTAAAGCTGTTCATCCAACCATGGCAATAAATTCTAGTGCTTCAAACACCCTGCTCTGAAAAATAGTTGATTTATATGGTTCTAGAGCTTTCTGTTTTGAAAGTGTCTGTTTGGCTAGTAACTCTATTTTCTATTTTTGAATATAGGAAGCTTTGATGGCTGCTGAGATAAGTCAAAAAACTATAAAAAAGCACAAGATCTTGGTAAGTCTCAAAATTTCTTTTCAAAACAAAGTATCTGATTTCTTTTCGAAGGCTGTGAGAAGCTACAAATGCATTCCCTGCTCTCTATTGCACCAGACATAGCTGTTAGGCATATTTCAACTAGCATTCAGTTTCCTGGTTTCAGCTGCAGAACAGGAATGTTGATCTGTGAAACAAGAAAGGATTTGTGTTTATGAAGATGCCATTAGCATTAAAAAGAAGAGAAATGCACTTGGCTGATTGTTGATGGGACTTTTGCTTGCTTTTACTTCTGCATTAAATTTGCTGTTGTTTCAGGTAACACAGTGTTCTGGTATTAGAGATTGGGAGGGCTGTGTGTAACATGTATCTGTTCAACTTGTACATGTGACGGGGTTTTAGCAGGAGTTAAAAAGGTGCAGTTAGAAGATATTTTCAATGCTGTTGAAATTCAGTTGCAGTTTCACATCATATTGCTTTGCAAATCTTGTTATTTTACATAGTTAAGCTCCATTTTCCCTGTATAGTTATTTCCTATGTTTATGCTCCCTTCACATAGCAACAAAGGATATCGACATTTAAGAGAAAAGAGGGGACAATGTAATAGCCAAAAAAATATTTCTAATTTTAGTTTTATTTAAATTTACCTCAATATGAACTGGTTGCTATTTAACTAATACTGCTGCTTTTTTAAACAGAAGTCTGTATTTAAGTACAAAGCATTAGAAGATGTGTTTATTTTTTAGATTACTGCTATAATATGCACACTGCATATTAGTATGTCTTTAAAATTCTTTTCTTCTTGTGTAGTCCAGAATTTGAATCAAGATCTAATGACATGCCATCACCTATCACAACATTTGCAGAAAAAACCCCACCAGCTTTTCTCTGCATTTGCAAAAATTTGCTATACTAGAATGGAATTCAGTGGCAGTATACACAAGTAGAGCAGTTGAGTGTTTGGTCTGTAATGCAAAACCCATGGAATGTGTTGAGGAAAAAATGTTGACTCAAGCTCTTAGAGAAGGATTAGTGGCACAGGGATTTAAAACAGCTCATGCTTTCACTGCCCAGAATCAAGCACACACAACCACGCTCACACCACCTGACAAGTCTAGTGGTCTTAGGGATTTCTTTTTTTAGGTTTCAGCAATGATGACAGCCCCTCTGCAGCTCTTGGGCAGAATGCAAGGGTCCTAAACAACCACAGATATACAGAGCCTTTCCATATTCTGTCTCCTCTGCTCATTGGGGAGTTTGTCCACAGGAGAAAACTTCCACAAGTCTTCACTCCTGAGAATAGTGAAGTTGAAAGTGAGAAGGTTGTTCCTATAGGGGGATAAAATCCTAAAATCTGGTATATACATATTTATTTTTTTTTTAACTTTGTAGTAGTTTGAACAACTGAAGCTGTTAGGTACCTCAGTTCATATTCTTCTCCCCTCAGTATTGTCCTTGATTTTGATAAAAAATTTTATGCTTTATTGAGAAGACTCAAATAAGATTTTCTGTAAGAAGCAAGACCTTCTCATTTATTTCACTGTACAGCCCTCTTTTTTACTGAAAACAATATGCTTTTAGTGAAAACATATGCTTATGCAATGGGTATGCTGGGCTGCATTGACCTTGACACCAGCATTGGGATTACAGCAGAAGGCATTCTTTCCTTCAATTCTTTCTTTCAATTCTTTCTTTCAAATTCTTTCAGATTCTTTCTTTCAGATTCTTTCATCAAAATTTTAATGCACCAAATGCCTACCAAAATATTTTTACAGCTGACCTGTGTGATAAATGTTTGAGGGGATAACTTGGTATGTAATAATATGTAACAGTCTTATTAAATTTTCAGTAATTCCTTACGGACTAGCATGAAGATTTATATTCTCAGTCAAGTTTTTTCTCTCTGAAAACTTCATGTTTACAAAGAAGTCTCATACAATGGGGTTTTTTTTGAGAGAACTAATGATGGCAGTGACTGATCAGCCATGTGTTTTGAACAGTACTTAAAATGTAGAGGTGTCATAGTCTTCCCAGTGTCAATGTTGTTATGAGAATTATTTAAAAGAGCACATTAATTTGAACCTGTGAGTGGTCTATGCAAGTATTTTGTGTTGACTCGTCTGTGAGCCCCACAGGTAAAGGAGTATTTACTTATAGCCTGATGCTTGGCCTAGCAATCATGCATACAGCTGGAATGACAGTAATTGTGGCTGTCCAAATTCTATAACTGATTTTTTTTTTAATTCCCTTTAGGACATTGGCTTGGCCTATATAAATCACCTAGTGGAGAAGGGAGATTATGACCTGGCTGCTCGGTAACATATTCAAGATTTTCTTTGCTGGCTGAACTGTATCTGGGGAAAAAGTGAAAGCAAATTATTGATTCTGAAGTATTTTGTGATGTTGATTTTTCTGTGTGTTCTGCAGTTTTTGAAGACTCAAAACATACAGATGTATTATTGCATCTTTTATTTTCTTGCCTGTAATGACCCAAAAGTTACTATAAACTTTCTAAAGTTTAATTAGAATTAAGACACGTATCTATTTGAAAGTAAGCCTTGATTTTTTCAGTCATGCTAAGTTTTCAAAATTGAGGTTTTCTTTGGATATTGATTGTCTTAAGTTTATTAGTGTGTCATAACACTTTAAGACCATCAAAAAATAGATTGTGTCCATGTTGGACAATTGGGATTACAGCAGAAGGCATGATTCTTTCATCAAAATTTTAATGCACCAAATGCCTACCAAAATATTTTGGACAAAAATGTCAGATCTGGATATCTAAAGTAAGGATCAGAAATTATGTAAGATGTGTGTCTTCAGGTACTTATATGTGTAAGCATATATTTTTAAATGTTCATTTTTACACAGCTGAGATTTAAAAATTTCACTCATAGAGCATTTAATATAGCCTCAATCTGTAAGGTTGAATACATAGTAAGCTATCACTGCCTCTTGGATGCAAAGAAATATTAAGACCTGAAAGGGGTACCTGGCATACTCTATGTGAATCAATGGTTGCTGGAATGAGACACCTTGAAAATACATTGATAGAGGGAAGAAAGGAGAAAAGAATCCTTGCAATAATACTGTCACATTTGTATTATTCTCTGTACCTACTATTTTGTTTTTCCTCCCCTTTCATCTTCCAGAAAGTGCCAGAAAATTCTTGGCAAAAACACAGAACTCTGGGAATTTGAAGTTTACAAGTTTAAAGAAATAGGACAGCTTAAGGTAAGTTAATTTGTATCTCTGAACTCAAGTAATTGAAATGCTTTATTTCCTGCGTGTTTTGACCAAGTATCTAAAGAATCCCATTTAATAGCATAAATTTGGTAGCAGGAGGTAACACTGCCCTCAGAATTCCTGCACCAAATATCTATTTGTACAGTTGTAGTTCAGGTTGATGTGTACACATTAGCAAGGTTCAAAACAGGGTTGGTGGCATAGCACATCCAAGTACTTGACTATGTATGTTTAACTTGACAGCCCACAGATGGAAGACCCACCCCAAAAGTCTTTATATTTCCACAGATGCTCACAGTTAAATACATCTTTCCCATTTACTTTTCTCTAATTTCTAGTATGTCCTGAAAAGTCCTGTCCCAACTCTTGAGGAAAACAGTCTCTGTGAGTGCCAGACACAACTTTAAGTGTCAAAGGATAGTTTAATTGTAAAACAACAGGGAAAACCTGTGCTGTGTGCTAGAAATGGTGGCAAGGAAGAGGAGCAGTCTGGCTTGTCTGGTGCTTTCCCTGGTCACAAGTCAGCTACCATAACTATGTGTTTAATGTGAGATTCTCAGTTAATAAATTGCTCAGGACATTAGGCTATAGCACTGCCACTGCCAAACCAGAAAAAAACCTTATGCATACTCCCTTTGGTAGTGCCTGTACTTTTATTTCTGAATTTTATGTCTTCCTATTCAAACTCAATGAGCCAAAAAGGACATATTATTAAGATCTCACAGCATGCAGTCCCTGGCTGGTTTTGAGCTCTTCAAGTCTGTTCAAAGAGCAAGTGTGTTTCAATATTACAGTTTCCAGAAATGTCTGGCTTTTGTTTTCGAGCCACGCCAGTGCAAGAACAGCCTTGCCTTTTGAGTTCTTAGTGTTTCAGTGCTCTCTTTGTCACCTTGAAAGCTGAAAACTCCTGATTCTGGCTCTTTATTTCAATCCAATAAAGGACCTGAGTGCAAGTATAAGTGAAATTTTGATACAGTGTTTCTTAGTCCTTTGGGGTTTATTTTGGTTTTTAGATGTGAGTGTCTGGAATGGATGTTTTTCTTGTCTCCACTTATGTCATCCATCAGACTGTAAAATATAAAAATATTTGCTGGCTTGCTGCAAAAACACCTCTGCTAAATTACTGCCTTTCTAAACAGTTGTCTGTTTTCAGCCCCTTGAAAGCAGACTTAGAAAAACATAGGATGCAGTCCATTACATTACTCCCGCTTCAAGCTGCAGCTCTAGAAGATGCCTTTCTTATTTTACTGTTTCAGCCACATGTAACTTGTCCCAGGTTCCTAAAGATACCTGAATATCAAAGGATATTCCATTAAGGCAAGTCTAAATTAAGCCGTTCTTGGATTGCTTGGAGTCACCTGTGCTATTTGGAATTTTTACCTATTTACCCAGCCAGTGGGTATTTAACACAAGAGTGCAACTGGGCTATAATGCTTTTAATTTTGAGATTGGCAGAAGAAGTGGTTTTAGAAAGGGAATTTTCTTAAAGAATCTGCACTGCATAGAAATAGTTGCCTGAAATCTGATGTTTCCAATATAATGTGATTTGACAATAAGTAAGGTGGCAGTAAAAGGTTTCAACTTTCCTTCCTGCAGAGGGACTAATAAAGGATGCCCCAATGTCAAAGACTGTGGGGTGATTGTCTTGCTTGTTTGCTTGTGGGTTTAGGGTTTTTTTATGTGTTCTGTCTGTTTGGCTATTGGGGGGTGTTTGGCTATTGGATTATGGTATTTTGGTATCTCGTGTCTTCAGTGAATGTCTGCTAGAAAACCTTGCTGTGGCAGTTTCAAGATTTTGTAGCCTTGCAATCATCTGCTCCTCCACTCTTCCAGCCTTGGTGGCTTGATGGAGTTACCTGCTTGTGCTCGAGTTGCTCCAGTCCAGTATCTCAGCTCAAACAGTTGAGGAAGGTGGATTGGAAAGAAGATGCCAAACTCTGTGATTGCTGGCAGTTCTGACATGAGGGATATGCTCCAGTCTGTTGACTCTGCTGTGACAGCAGTGCCTTTCAGCAGGGGTGCAGGACGATCAGCTAGCGGCAGCAGTGCTGTAATGACCAAGTCTTTGGCTTGAGGACACGCAAAAGACTTTGCATGACTGTGGTGAGCATAGCATTGAGCAGCATTAGCCAGACAGCCTCTTTAATCTCATAGGTGTCCTCTGAGGAATAAATCATTGTGCCTTGGGCTTATTGGAGAGATGTTATAGGCTACTTCATGTCAACTTTTACATGGGCTTTCTTGCGTATACCCTGAGGTTAAACCTATTGACCAAAAATGTGAAAGCAGGTCTTGAGAAAGAAAGAAAATATTTCTGTGAATAGTATCTTTCTTTTCCTTTCCTTTCCTTTCCTTTCCTTTCCTTTCCTTTCCTTTCCTTTCCTTTCCTTTCCTTTCCTTTCCTTTCCTTTCCTTTCCTTTCCTTTCCTTTCCTTTCCTTTCCTTTCCTTTCCTTTCCTTTCCTTTCCTTTCCTTTCCTTTCCTTTCCTTTCCTTTCCTTTCCTTTCCTTTCCTTTCCTTTCCTTTCCTTTCCTTTCCTTTTTAAAGTCACTTTAGCCATGTGACTTAGGAATTGATACAAAGGTATCCTGTTTCTCCAGTCTTTTTGCCTGACCTGCTCCTTAACTACTGCTTAAAAACAAAACAAGGTTTGTAACCTTCAGCACGGGTCTTAGTTTACCTTTGGGTCTAGGCTTAAAAATAACTTGGCTGCTTCTCAGTTTTGTCAAGCACAGGAGGAGCTCTGCTTCAAACTGCAGGAGGTGGTTTCACTTTTCCTTCAAAGCAGTGGGGCTTGGGGCAGGGGAGATTTCCTTCCCGAGGCAGCCTGGCCCCCACACAAGGAAGCAGCTGCATCGCTCCGCAGCTCCCTGGGCACCCAAACCGCAGCCAAGAGCCACAGCAAAGCCCCTTGGGCTGGGTTATTTATTTAGGAGGTAGCAGGAAGGTAGAAAGTGGGTTTGAAAACAGCTGTTGGAGAACGTCCTCTGCCTTCAAGTCTACAGCTGATGCCCATCTTGCTTTATGGTCAGTAGAGGTTTGTTTTTTTTTATGAGAGGGTCAGGAATATGATTCCCCAGGGCAGCTGCCAAGACCATGCCCTGAGTTAGATATTAAATTCTGTGACAGACGGTGGGAGCTGATGTTGGCAGCATGCTATGTTTCAAAGACTGGCCAAGCTCAAACAGTGTGGGGAAAGAAGAAGTTTCCTATGAGCAATGAACTTTGCTAAAATTAAGTCATTAACATTGTGCTTTTTTTTTTACTGCTCTTCTTTTTTACCTCCTTTTTCATCTATGGATAGAAGACTTGCATGAAATACATAATTTAAGCAATTGTATTTTGAAATACTTAATTTTAGCAATTGTTATTATTTACGGAATTTGTTGTGAATAGTCATTGCTGTCTGTAAAACTACAAAAAAATGATGTAGTGAGATCTTATTTCTCCTGCTTTGTTTAAGCAACTTCAGTAACAAAATTGCTACTGCACAAGGTGTCATTAGTGGGCAACAAGCAACAACTCTGTTTAGAGAAATTTCATCAGTGTTGGACTTTCAGCTACAAACCCCGGAGTCCCAACACAGCTGGTAGCAGCAGGGTTTATTTTGGCAGATGGTCATAACCTTGGCCTCTAGTTGTATAGAATAATAATGCTAATAAGATGCTGTGCTGAAATTTCAGGGTATGAGGTGATGGATTCTGGCAGGTTCTTGTCTCCTGCCTGCCAGAACGCAGTTCCTTAACACCTCCTATAGAGCAGCAGAACACATGCCTTCACCTTTTCCCTGGAGAGGTATATTCTCAAATTAATTTTCATTTGGATATGTAAAAATAGCTGGCAAAACAGAGCTCTTCATAAAATGTAGTGACTCTACACTAAGTCATAAATGAAAAGTACACTTTTTTCAGCTAATGAGTACTTACACCTTTTTATACGATGTAAGAGAATGGATTTTGATAACTTCCTTCTTCTGAGTGGTCGTCTGTGGATTTTATTCTGTAAATAACTGGAAGTAAAGATTCAGACGTCTTTAAGTGCAGATGTCTTCAAGAGCAGTGGCTGATACCCCTATTTAAACTAGTATCTTGCCTCCTATCTTTCTAATTAATATTATTTCAGGTAAGTAGCACAGTTTCAATGTGTAAAATCCTAAAGCAAATAAATTTAGGATAGTGCTTATTCATATGAACATAAAACACTTCCAGTGTACCAAGAGCCACATTTTGCACATAGCTTTGGAGGTTTGGGGATTTTGTTTCACAATTCTTTTTTTCTAACATCTGTGTGCCAGGGTGTTACACACCATTTGCCTTCTGACACTTTATTCTCTTTGCCCTTACAGGCAATTAGTCGTTACTTACCCAGACGAGATCCAGTTTTGAAACCTCTGATCTATGAAATGGTCCTGCATGAGTTTTTGGAGAGTGACTACGAGGTACTGCAACCCGATGTGTCCACATGTAATAGCTACTGGCAGCAAAACACCCTCAGCAGTGTAGAACTCTGAAACCAAATTTTCTGTTGCATTCAAGCAAATTATCAATGGACAATTCAAAGATATTGAAAAGATTAAAAGTATTAATTTGGTTTTAATTTTAAAGAGAATAAATAGGATGTTCTTCAGAGCACACAAATATGGCAAGATTGGTTGTATATTATAAATACAATTATTTGCAGGTTGTTTAATGTACCTCAAGTGGTTGAGGTGCTACACTAAGCATACAGGACCTGAAAGCAACCCAGCTTCATGAATCTTAATAACATTGCCATAAGAAGGAAAATCTGTGTTCTGCACTTTGCACATCTGTGGGCACGTAAAAGTGGCTTAAAGGTGAAGCACAGCAGGTATCATCTAAAAGGCTTAGCTGAAGCTTTGATGTTTTGAAACATTCCTTAGGCAGTTCTTTCTATTTCTTTTACAATCTCTTATACTTTTAGGGGTTTGCAACCCTGATAAAAGAGTGGCCTGGAGACCTCTACAATAACACAATCATAGTTCAAGCTGTAGTAGATCACCTGAAGAAAGATCCACAGAACAGGACTTTGCTACGAACACTTGCAGAATTGTGAGTACAATTTTAAACTCCTATTACAAAAAGTAAGCTTGAAATAGTATACTGTAGTTAATAAATATTTGTCTAATGCTCTTAAGAGAAATATCAGCTTTCCTGCAGTCTATTATAAAGTACCAGCTTTCTCCTCTTTCCACACTGCTGAATGCACAGCTAACAATTCCTTTTTCCTTCCATATAAAGTGTATGCCGAATGTGAAAGCAGAGTTTTGTGTAAGATTGGATATGCTACTCCTCTTTACAAAACAAATTGCTAGCATTCCTCTTTGTGCTGTCAGAAGGAGCCTCTTATATGAAGTGTACATTTTAGAATTATCCACAGGAAAACAAAATGGCTTTTTTTCTCCCCTCAATTTCAAAAGTGGTATATTTAGGTTTACTGCATGGCTCGAAAAATGTGACTGCAAAATGTGGCAGAACTGGTCTGGTTCTAGGCTACTTTGTACAGGGATAAAGCTCTTAGGTTTTCTCAGCCTCATTCTCATGTTCAGTTCTTTTCATGGTGCCTCTTTGTAGAAAGCAATGCTACTGCTATTACTATGTTACAGTTTGTCCTACTTTAGCTCTGAGGTGAGTGCCAGTTAGTTAACAAAAATTGAAGAGTTACTGTTTTGTGTGGCAGAAATTGCAAAGGACCACAGGTCAGAACACAAATGATGTGACTGATACAAACAGAACTGAAATTAATGTTGCCTGGTGCGACTTTCCCCTCAACAAAACTGAATCACAGCAACTACTCATATATTCATCAAATCAAGTGGTGTAGAATCTTTTTTGTTTGGCAAAAACCTTTAAGGTCATCAAGTCCAAATGCTATCTTAGCACTGCTAAATCTACCACTAAAACATGTCCCTAAGCACCACATTTGCCTCTCTTCTAGATACCTCCAGGGATTACAACTCTTCCCTGGCAGCCTGTTCCAGTGCTTAGGGATCCTTCAAAGTGGAGGAATTTTTCAGCAGTATCCAATCTAAACCTTCCCTGGCACAACTTGAGGCCGTTTGCCCTTGTTCTGTTGTTTGTTATTCAGGGGAAGAGACCAACACCCACCTCACTACAGCCACCTTTTAGCACCCTAGCAAGCTTTACATCCTAGATTATACTTAGAATTTCCTTCATAAGTGATTTTCCTACACTTAGATATGTAAGACCTTGTGTATTAAAACATTGTTTTTTATCAGGTATACTTATGACCAGCGCTATGGCAGAGCTCTAGAAATTTACCTAACACTAAGGCACAAAGACGTCTTCCAGTTGATCCACAAGCACAATCTTTTCAGTTCCATAAGAGACAAAATTGTTCTGCTCATGGATTTTGATTCAGAGGTATGATGATCTTAATGATTTTATATTCACTTTGTACTAGAGCTATTTTAACAGATTAAAAATAAATGAGTTAAAGGTAGCTTTGAGGCAGAAAATGCATTTGCTGTGTCTGGATACATTCTGAGATAAGGAAAAAATATTTGCCTAGACTGCAAAAATAATTGACCCAAGCATAATTTTTTTTTTCCCTTGGTATTTCTATTTGAGTATCCCTCAGTGAGAAGAGTGCCAAATCCAAGATCACTGTTTTATTTCTTAGGTGGACTTTCACCATGATATTCTTTTCTGCATTTCTAATCAAATAAGCTATTAATAAGCAAAATAAAGGAAGCAGTGAATTCATCATGAAGCATATGAACCTGTCACTTTTCTTTCTCTGCAGTCAACTGATCTGCTTCTGAAAGTTTGCAAGGTTATTAACCTAAATTCCAAAAACCAAGATGTGTACATTTTGTGCTAAATATAATCTTTCTCTCTAGCTGGCTAAAATTGGAGAAAATGAGTTTTGGTATGATCCTTGGGGACAAATATCTGCACGAGCCTTGTGGGGAAACCAAGTGGATATTCTCTTTCAGTGCAGCAGTTGTCTAAGTGCTGGAGCTAAAACGTAGAGCCATCTGTACCAAAGGTGCTCGTTCTTGGTATAGCCATTCTGAACTACATAAAAAAAAATCATGTTTATTTCTTTTTTAATGGATTAAATTATATCGAGAATCTGTGATTCTTGTAATTTTTTGATGTGAAGCAAAGTTTGCACCTGAAAAAGAGGAAGCAAGAGCCAGAACTCTGGTGACCACTCTGCTTCCATGATCTTGCCTGCCCGTGTTCCAGTATCGGTGTGCAGATAGTTCAGGGGATCCAGTTGTGTGACAAGTTGAGTCAGGTGTTTCCTACACAGCCATCATTCTGCAGTTCCTTTTTGCAGTGGGACAAATAGTATTTCTACAACATTTAGCAGTGGCCTTTTGTGACCCGTGGTTCCACAGGCATACTCCACCTGCCATTTAAGTACACAGTATTGATTGCTCTATGTGTGGAAACTTAGGAGAGGTATTCTATAAGAACATAGGATGTGTTCTCCTGTAATGCTGTGCTGTTGGGAAATGCTAATGGGGAGGTTATGCAAACTGCTCTCTGAATTACTGCTGTTGAAAAGATTATGTCTACAATAGCCATCTGATACCCATCTGTGAACAAGCAGAACACTATAAAGAGTGTGAGAAAACATGTACTTTTTCTTAACTTAGTTCTCTTTCTTTACTTTAGAAAGCAGTTGACATGCTTCTGGATAATGAAGATAAAATTTCTGTGAGTATTAAGAATTTCATGGCAGGGGAGTCCAATGCTTGTATTACCTGTCCTTCTTTCAGTCCTGTAGATGTGATACTCATTACAGGTTTGCTAAATCTGTTGGGTTCTATTTGTTTTCTTTCAGATTGACAGAGTTGTTGAAGAATTGGAAAACAGGCCTGAGCTCCAGCACGTGGTAAATATTTCTCTATCTGTTGTTTTCAAGTTGAGATGAAGAAACTCCTTGCTGGACATATCTTTTACATATCCTCCTGTCAAAGTGCACATGACACTGAAATATCATATATCATCAGAGCCAAAGTGGCTACGTTTGGGTATCCATTTTTAAAATAGCCATAGCTTTTTTAGAATAGTAATATAATTTTAAAATGTGTACCTGTGAGAACTTGAAAACATGCTACTTTCTTTTTAACATACCATGAGGTAGTACTCTTTAGGGCTATGCAGACACTTGACTTCTCTGGTCAGTTACTTCTTGCTTGTATCCCTTCTCTTTCCCTACTCAAAAATGGGGTTGGATGGTGGGTGCAACACAGAAGCATGTTTTGCTGATCCATAGAGACAGTGAACTGCTTGTCTTTCTGGAGCTGTAACTTCCATACACTGCAGGATTGGACTTGTTTGAGCAGAATTAAAATACCACTGTAAGTCTGTGGCTCAACATTGCTATGCCAAGAAGCATCTCTTGGGTTTGAACTTGCTGTCTGTGGACTACTGTAACGTGTAAGTGTGGGCTTGGGCTGTGTCAGGGAGAGAAGTTTAAGTTGCAGCTGTGCACAGACGGGGCTCAGGGCATTGCTCTGGCAGAGAGCAGGTTTATGTGTTAGAGATCTGATTATGGGAAGCAGCTCTCTGAAGTGTGCAGCTCACAGCCCCGAGAGCTTTGCAAAAAGAGAACTGACTTGAGTGACTGTCAGTTTATGGAAGGGATGCATCAGTTTCAAAAGTGTGAAGCCTGCTTGCTTTTGAATTAAAGTGACTTCCAGATTATTCCCAAGGCTTTTCTGTGCTTGTCCAGAGAGAAGGAGCTTTGCCCAAGTATCTGTAGTTTGAGGTACTTTTTAAGCAAAGTTTCGCATGATAAATTTGTGATCTGTAGCGATCAAGTATATCTAGATAATCAAAATGCTTCATTTTATATATTGGCCCAAGGTTTTCTGTAAAATTCAAAATTCAGTAATTTCATTGAAGGTTAGAGGACAGTTTCTTGACTTTTCCTTGAAAATCTGTTTTACAGAGCTAGTTTTAAAGATTACTGTGATGAGGGTACTTCGGAAAAATGTAATATTATTTCTTTGAATCAAGATTTAATCTCTCTGCCTTTTTTGTATGTTTTAGGGCATTCCTGAAGAAACTGGGGACAGCTTTTTTAGCAGAGAACAAATAAAATTGCCTAACTGGTTCTGAGTTCTGATTCTGTCTTTTGATTCTTAGTATTTGCACAAGCTTTTCAAGAGGGACCACCATAAGGGGCAGAGGTATCACGAGAAACAGATCAGCCTTTATGCAGAATACGATCGCCCAAATCTCCTACCGTTTCTCAGAGACAGCACACACTGTCCGCTGGAGAAGGTAAGTCCCCAGAAACTACAAGCTGGTCCTCGGTTTTCCTGTCTGAAGCTGGTGGTGTTGTGAATTTGTAACCGTGTCTGGTACTGCCCTCTACTGCCAAAAGGAGAGATCCCTCGAGTATGTGACCATCACCTGCAGAAGTTGGGTTTGCAGAGCTGGCTGACAGCTGAGACCTTTCTCTCTCAGCTCACAGAGAAGGAATCAATGGGAACTTCTAAAGCAGAAGTTCATATTCATATGTGAATATGAATATTCATGTGGATTCATATGTGATGCATACCAGCAGTGTATCTATACATCAGTGCCTGGCCTGATAGGGCAACGGGTTGTGATTGCAAGAAATCTACAGCCAGTTTTCCAAATCCAGGACTAGTCAGTGTTAGATCTTGGAAAATTAGTAGCTGTAACTGGAGTTTTTCTGCCTCTGTATTTTAAGGTCCTATGTTGCTTTCAAATGATGTACATAGTATAACAGACACTGAACTAGCAGAGGTAAAAGTATTTCATCTTTGTATTTCTGATGGAAGATGAGGTTTTACAGGGTGCCATGTTTCTACCTTCTCTAACCTTTTTTACATTTTTCTTCCTTTTTCTTTCTTGTCCAATTAAAAAATAAATAAAGTTAAGGGCTGTCTTCATTCCTCCCCTATCCCCCCCTTCTCTTAAGTTTAGGTGAATATGAAAACTTAAATTTTCCTTTTTTGTTGGGTCAATATTTTATTATTCATATTTGTTAATGTTAATGGCCAAGCAGAGCAGACTTTGTGAGACCATGCTTCTCTGTATGCAGCTATAATAATGACACCAGTGGAGCAGTTTTAAATATAATACTGATTACTGCATTTTATGTGGTTGATAGTCTAAAGAGAACTAGTACTATTTCTGGAACCTCTCTTGTTTTGAATGTTGTTTACTTTACTGTGTAACTGCAGGAACCACTGGAAAATATTTTGTGAAGATTGAAGCCTTGGCCTTTGTTGAAACCATTGCAAAAACTGGGTAGTCTCAGTGATGTTTTTAGGCAGTGAGCCTGAGAGTTTTCCAGACAAAGACTTTTTTCTACATTGTTGGCCTATTTTTTTTTAATTCTCTGATTGTCTCTTAAATTTTGCCTTATATATTATTTGTGTGATCATGGGTTTATGTATGAAAACATACCTGCACCTTTTCTTTTCTCTTGGGGCAGAATAGTTTTAGTTATTAGAGATCCAGCTGCCTAACTTCATTGGTGTATGGTGCAGAAAAGTGCTGAGTGTAAATGATGGAAGCACACTGGGGGAACTGCACTGCTGAATTAATAGGCTGTGAGCAAGAATATGTCAGGGACCTGTGAATCTTTGCAAGGTGTGGTGCAGTTGTCACCAAAGTGAGATAAAAGAATGTTAGAAAAAGTTTAATTCTGAACTTTCATTAAAATGCTAAGATGTTTCAATAAGAAGCTAAGGAAGGATGGAAAGGTACCAACAGTTTATAAAATTCAGTTGAATTTACTGTCACTGCTAATTGTATAATTATACTTGTATATTTATATAATTATACTTGTATAATTATACCATGAATATTATATAGTGATACTTCTTGCCACACAAATCTTTTTTCTGAGGAAATAAAAAGGGGAGCAAGAACAACCCAGTTGCCAATATTTTCAACTCCTGTTAAGCAGATTCCAGCACAGTGTATCAATAGCAAAACCCCATGATATTTCAAAAAAATTAAAACTTATTAATGCTTTAAAGAAAGCCCAGCAGGAAGAAATAACTCTTGTTCTTTAAAAGTACAGTATAGCAAATGTTTTCTAAAAAGAGTTGAAACAGAACTATGAATGTTCCCTGTTTTCCTCTAGAGGGAGCATGACAGTCAATAATCGTGCAGCTTCCAGAAATACCGAATACCTGGTACTTTGTAGTTTAACTTCTACGTGGAGAGGAAAATTATTGTCATCTGTGTTTATCAGTTACCGTTATTGAACTCTTCATTCCCCTAAAGTATCTGGTTGAAATTCTCTTACCACAAAACTTGTTTTCAATATCTGTAGTCTTCATGGTAATGAATCTAAAATATTTGAGAATTGAACAAAAAGTTAATTCCTATCTACTTCTTTAGCTGTAGCTGTATCATATGTGTTTATAGTTTTGATTTTCCAAAGTCTGTTTTGACACATAAGTGTCAAACTTATGTGTTTGGAGAACACATTTGGAGAACACTTGTCTTCACAGGAATGCAGTGAATCTTGAGTTTGCTTCTGCTTTAGAATTAGAAACAGATCTGGCATTTTTATGGCATACCAGCCCCACCACTTTTCTGTTACTTAGTTTTAAGTTTTATAATTTTGGTAATTATGCTCTGTATTTTTCAACCGCTCACAGAATCAGTAACTGCTTGTATTTAGCCCTCAGTTTTTTAAAAAAAATTTACAAAAAGTACTTCCTCCTTATTCTTTCATAGTTGGATTAGGTTGCTTTTGTATTTCTTCTTGGAGGTCAATGGTACAAAATTTGAAGGTCACTCAGTGCCTCTCAAAACCATTCTGGTTACCCTGAGAAGATCTACAGGCTTCTATTAAGACTGAATGTCAAGCAGATTTCCATCACTACAGACTTCGTAAGTCCACCCACAGGAAGCAGGTTTTGACAGCAGAGAGTCTTAACACTTTTTGATTAACCAGTCTTTGAAAGAAGAAGAAAAGCTGCCAATGGATTTGAAGGTAGAGATTGGCATATTCCAGAGTGAAATACCTGTCCTGTCCCCAGATTTAATTTTGTAGAAAAACTTTTTTAAAATGATGTGGTGTTTCTCCTCTTAATTAATGCCTGACAGTGCATATTAAGGGAGCTATATTCCTGTCAAAATGAGTAATGCATCTTCATGAAAAAGTATCTTTAAGCCTCTTGCAGCATTTCTGATCAATACAATGTCACATTACGTGGTTCCTGTATTATCTTTTTCTCCTCCCTTCCCTTAAAATCAAGGCTCTTGAGATCTGCCAACAGAGGAACTTTGTAGAAGAGACTGTCTATCTTCTGAGTAAGTAACACTCCGTGTAATAAACTACATCATGCTTCTAATCTTGTCAAAACTTATGCTGTGAAAATGTGTGATGCATTGTCTAATGTCATTTAACACAATATTGTCCTAGAGACAAAGTTGGTATACAGTCGATAGGAACAAATAACATGATTTAGAAAATAAAACAAAGCACTGGGATATTCCTATGGTATTTTAACTACATATATCATGTTACTATGTTTCTGATTTTGTGTTTTTCTGGTGTTTTGAAGGTGTTAGGGGACAATTGGTGCAGGGAGGTATTTTTGAGACCATCTCTAGTTTTTTTCTGAATATTTCTCAGAAGCTTAATATTCTCTTTTGCTGAGGTGAAAGATTTGCTTATGTTGCCTCTTTTTTTTTTTTTTCTTAGTAAAATTAATGGCAAATTAACTACTCCAGCAGGCCAAGGAATTTGTTTTAGTCAGAAAAATGTTTTGTGGACCACTTCAGGGCAGAGCAGGATTTTTACTCATAGCTTTACTCAAGGAGTAGTTCAGTGCTTCTGCTATTTCTTCCTCCAGCTGTCCGTGGGTGTAAACTGCACTGTACTTACTGCAAATTAAGAGCATCCGTGTGGCTCTTAAAGTGGTATTTC
This sequence comes from Heliangelus exortis, assembly GCF_036169615.1. NCBI lineage: Eukaryota > Metazoa > Chordata > Aves > Apodiformes > Trochilidae > Heliangelus > Heliangelus exortis. Next base: position 51,447,605 of record NC_092423.1, on the reverse strand, counting down.
CTATCATAGTTTACATATATAACCCAGCACATCATTAAGGAAGGCTCCAGCCCTAGTCCAGCAGAGTGCTACAAGAACTTGTTCACGTTATACTGATTGCTCTGGGACTTGCATCCCTACATCAGATCAGATTAGATTAGATTTGGTCTTGGTTGAGTACGTCTGAGGCAAGTTTGCACTTACAAAATTCATATTGAAAGAGCTTCTTAAAGCACTGAGGATAGGTAAGCATTTAGAATTTGTAATCCCTTGACTTATTTTTTCCTTCTAGGTAGAATGGGTAATAGCCGCAGTGCCTTGAAGATGATAATGGAGGAATTGCATGATGTAGATAAGGCTATTGAATTTGCCAAGGAGCAAGATGATGGAGAACTCTGGGAAGACCTCATTCTATACTCTATCGACAAACCACGTAAGAGGGATAGTTTCTCAGAAGCCTTGCCTGTGTATTTTTGCCTGTGTATTTTTGTGGAATGCTATTGCAAATCAAGGATCAAATTTTCCATGTGCATATTAGACAGTGTTTATGGATGGCCAGGGAGGTGTTCTGGTTTCTGGAGCACACCCTAAGTGTCCTACTGTGCGTAAAAACTTCCAATATGCAGCATGTGGGCATGCTACAGAATGAGTGCCTAGGGGTTTAACATTTGACTAAGCTCTGCATAATTATGTCCTTAATAACAATTTAAGGGCAGAAGGGTGCTTTTAATCTGGTAGAGTGGGGCTTTATTTTTAGACAGCTTCAAAACACAGTCTGCAGGCTTGATGAGGATGTTGTGTAGTATGTTTATTATAGCTGCTTCTCTTAAAAATCCTGAAAATGATGAACTTACACCTTTCTGTCCCTGAGCAGAATAACTGATTTGCTTTGTTTTTCTGGTACAGAGGTAAGATACGTAATACTGTGTGCATTTTTCCTTTCATCCATCATATCCATTATATATAATCTACTCAAGTTTGAAGTTTAGATTGAATCAAAAACTGTTAGAATCTCCTAAACCGTATCGGTTTTGTTCAGGAGACAGAATCAGAGAAGATGAAAAAAATCAGAGATTTTCTCATATGGCTGAGGAAATAGAGAATTACTTTAAATATCTACTCCATTAGTTTTACAACTTCTTCTGAGTCTTTAAATCTGGGCTCAAAAGTCTCTCTTGGGATCTCCTTTCCAAAGGATTTAATGTCTTGTAGAACTGCTGTTAGAATACATATCTTTTCATCTCTTGGTCACTAATTCTGACAGGAAGAAGCAACAAAAATCTGTTACTCCTTTAGAGGAATGTCATTCTGTGATTACCCATGCTTACATGCAGTTCATCACTACAGTCAGTGACATCTTTAGAGCAAAATGGATTCAAAGCATATAGGAGTCTCTCACTTCAGTCTGCCCATATGCAGTTACTCCCAATGATATTCCTCAGGCTGGGAGAGTACAAAAAACCCACAGCCTTGAGGCTTATCCTTGTAGTGTTTCATTTAGCCAGGTACAATCCAAAAAGCAAAAACTTCATTTGTGCTTCTTACCAATGTTTAGAAGCACGTTTGAGTCAGATTAAGTGCTTGAAATTTTTTTTTCTAAACCCTGCAACTGGAAATGGAATAGCCACGTAATGTAGTTACTTTTCTGGCTCTGTTTTCTTGAGTGCCCGTTTTTTATCAAATTGAAACACATTTTTTCTTGAGACTAGTGCTGAATACTCAGTAACCCCTTTCTTGCAGGTCACAGAAGTTCAGTGAGTTGCCAAACTGTATCTTCTTCTCTTGCCCAAAGGCCTGCATTCAGTTAAACACAGCTGCAAGAAACATGAAGGATATATATATATATAAGAGTCTTAGTGCCATCTCTTAGTAAAGAGGTGTCATAGAATCAGTCAGAGCCTGTAGCTTGTAACCAAAGCATGCTTAATTGGGCATTGGGCTGGATTTTTTTCTTACTTCATTTGCATCTTGTTTTTCACAGCTTTTATTACTGGTTTGTTGAACAATATTGGAACCCATGTAGATCCCATTCTTTTGATCCACCGCATTAAGGAAGGCATGGAGATTCCTAATTTGAGAGACTCACTGGTGAAAATTCTTCAGGACTATAATTTGCAGGTAAATTTTTCATTCTTCCTGTAATACTCAATTTCAGAGAGACAGCAAAACCACTTTGCTACTGGTTTGTGTTCGTTCATTTTGTTCAGACATCTGTCATTGACACCGAGTTGGTACAAAACTATGACAAAAGGGGTAGGAATCTGTCAAGATGAGTAGTCTCTTCTCTTGACAGCTTCAAGCACTTCTAATTCTCTGTCATTCTGTCAGACACCTGATGGGTAACTACAGCTGGGAGGATCCTGTGTGATTCAAAGTATTTTATAATGCCTGGGTCCTATATCGGAAAGTCTCATGACCAGTTATTCTGGTTCATATGTGAGGAGGCAGAACACAACATGCACACATTAATCAGGTATTAGAGCCACATGTTGAGTGTCATACTAGCTAAAGATGAACTTCTAAAATTAGATCCCTGTCTGTTGATCTGTTTTGCAGAATGTGTTGACATCTGTGTATTAAAAAAAACCACAACCCTTCCCCCTCCCAAAAAGAAACAAAGAAGCAAAATAAAATAAAAAGGACTGCTCATAGGATAATGGGAGTTCTTATCCCAGTGTAACTATATGGATATGTGCACATATGTGCACTTTCATACTTGGCTGATTTCTAATGTGTGCTTATAAAAAAGTTTCAGGAAGTATAGCCTGCAATTTTTCTCAGAGTAACAACAGAGAGTTGCATTGCATAAGTTAAATCTTCCAGGTACCTAAGGGGGCCCAAAGTTGAGTTCTCTCTCAGGTTGCTCTGCAGCTTTCCACTAAGAGATAGAAGAAAACAGCAGTTTGAATTTCTTTGATGTGACTGTGCAGAGCCCAAGAAAACATAGCCCAGAAAGCAGCAGAAACTCCAGTGTTCTGAAAGTAATAAATGTTTTTCTCCATCTGCTCTGTTAGTCCTGTGGACATCCTTAGTCAATAAATGTGCTCGACAGTTTTCAGCAGGGTCACGTTTCATCTCTTATTAGGCCAAAGAAAGCCTAGAGAGAGAGAGCCTTCAGTGATGTCAGAAGGCCTTTTAAAAGGGCAGGATTTAAGCCTTTCCAAGACTCGTCCATTATTTTATTATCATAGGGGGTGTTAGATTATGGCTTTCACTATTTCAAAGAAGCATTTTACACGTCTTGTTCACCTGGCACTTATATGCAAAGAGCTTCCCCAGGTAAATAGATGCATGTTTGCATATAATGCATGTTGTAATATTACTTCCAGTTTTTAATTGACTTAATGACGTACTAATATCACTCTAAAATGATACTAGCTAAATAGCATGCTGCATTTCAACAGCTACATGTTAATCTTGCTGCTATGAGTACCCTGCTGCTTGCATTGCTGATCCTCCTGTTTCTACATTCTGTTGCAATCAAAATGTAATTTTTTGGTGTGCCTGCAGCTTTACATATATACAAACTATATTGCATGGTGTCAGACAATGCTGATGACACCCTTGGGGGATGTAATTTTGTCTTCAAAAACTTTTTTAAAAAATTGCTTTCGGATTAAAAAGCTATATTTAACTTTCAGAGCGATATCTAAAATTATTTTCTCTTTGCATTGAAATGCTTCATGATTTCAAATGAATTAATTTTGAAGTAGATTGGACAGCACTAGGGATAAAATTTAGTTTGAATAATAGGAATTAGAGAAGATTAATGTGAATTTTGCTTGACTTGCTTGTACAATAGCAAAACAATACAGTAAAATAAAATAATCAGGGGCACTATTTTTCTTCAGAGAAATGAAATCTATAGCTTAAAAACAGGCTATTCCTGAAGTGTGAAGTTCACCATTTATGAGCAGGTGGTATGTCTACACTGAAGTCCGAGATGTGACTGCAGCTTTTACACCTGAGTAACCTTATATTGACCAGCTCAGTTTTTTGTGTCAGTACTGTTTCTGCATTCTGTGTGTGCTTCAGGACATAACTGGGAATTTAAGTAAATATCTAAGAAGCCTCTCATTGCTGAGGCCAGTTCTGCCCTAGCTTCGTCTTAGCTGCCTCATTAGCTGGTTTAAAGCTGGCTTTGGTGTATGTATTTGTGATACCTGGCTACAGCTTCACATCATGTGTAGGTTCATGGTGAGAACTCCACATCCTCTATTCTGGCCCTGTGCAGTTCTTTGGATTTGGGTAAAAACTTTCTGATTTGCATTACCTAATGTACCGAGAATTTTGAACTCAAACAGCAGTCCAGATTTCATTGGCCTAGGACTTTGTGTAATTTCATCTCTGAGATTCTTCTCTGAGACTCATACAGAACCTCTGTCCCCATTCCCTCTGTTCTCATACAGAACCTCTGTTCCCTAGTAAACCTCTGCAGTTTACTAGTACAATCCCTAACGAACACAATCAGGGCAGCAACGCTCACTTGGAAACTGTAACAAAATCAGCATTTACCAGTATTGCTATGCATAATATAACTTCAAACTTTTTTTTGTTGTTTTCAGTAAAACCAGTGCTATTGTGTTGGTTTTATACAGCTTCTTTGGACTGAAACTCTTCAGTCATACAATGGTTTGACCTTGAAAAAGACCTTCTTCCTAAAATGTACCCTTGAATTTGTATTTGCCTATTCAGTTCAGAAATTAAATTGAAAGAATACGAAATCATTCATACATGTTTTAAGTATCTGCTATGGTCATAACTTACAAATGCGGAGCCTTTCTTAAATGCAGGAGCCTTTCTTAAAATAAATCATGTAATCATGCTCCAGCTTTCTATAGCATTGTATCACAGAGAAGGCTGATGGAGAAAGCTTCCTATTTTTGCACTTGTGATTTAGCTATAAGCCTGTTACACTTTCCAGATGTATAAATTTAGGTGTATTTTCAGCTTTGGTCTATACCTGAGAGAAATTTCAGAAATGCTTGCGTCAATGGAAGGCTTTTAAATACCTCCCTTGTATCAGATAGAAGCACCTGATTTCTCACTCTTGCTGTGACATTTGTTAGAAGACAACTACAACAGATTTTGGCATTCTAAAGATTTGTTTTCCATAGATTTACAATATAAAAGCAATTTGTTTGGATGCACTACATCTGGCTTTTGAGGATTAGACATTTCACTCGAATGCTGACCTACTACTTTAAACTTTGATGGAACCTGCATTAGGTCTGAGGGATAACAGAGGCTCATCCATTCATAGCATTCACCTCCATGCATTCATAACAGAGGTTATGAACCATTAGACCCTGATGATACCTAATGAATGCTGCTTGGAACAGCATTTGGAAAAATTTTTGGGTTGTGCTCCTGAACGCAAATAAGCTGCTGTTCAGACACCTTTGAGGCACTAGAGGGCAGGTGGCAGCTTGCACAGAGGGACAGCTGCCTTTTGGACTAAAAGTAATGTGCTTTTAACTGTGGTTGTGACAGTTTTGGAAGCATTTGGTTAATTGACCTTGAGAAACTTGGATTTGATGGAGTGTTAAGCTGAATCAAGGTTGGAATTTATTCCACTGCTTTTGAGTATGCCCTACAAACTAACCTCATGCCTTATTGTTTTCTATTAAAAATAATGTTAGGCATTTGTAAATCAGGACTTCTTTAACTAACTAGAAGGTTTTATTACTTCTGATTTTAATTTACAGTAGCATTTCCCTAGTAATCAAAAAAGGAATTGTGAGGGGCACTGTAAAAATCCCTCTCCAATGTATTTTGTTAAGACGTGTTAAGAAGATCATAATTTATGACAATAGTATATCAGTAATGTTGTCTATCTGATTTTTTTTAAGGTTTGGATTTTTTTTTTTATATTGCTGGGCTTTTTCTTTGGGTAGAGGTAATGATAACCGGCGGTTCCTCCTTTCCCTCTTTTAGAAGAGCTTGAAAGTTATAAACGTTTCTTGCACTCTCTTTGGCAGCACAAACCCAGTGAAGACTTGCCAAAATAGCTGATGTGCCCATCTACTCAATAACCAC